>NC_142739.1:25743759-25971259 GCF_051943395.1 Hippocampus bargibanti | reverse complement strand
CACAGAAAAAATATCCTGATGAAATTTATTATTGTTCTTATTACTTTTGTGTGGGTCGGGAATTGGGCCATAAACTGAAGTTTCTCATCTGAGAAGCAACCCCTCCGAAAGGGGCAACCATAACGCCGCCGTGAGTGCCCACCCCCTTTCGCCTAAAGTGTCGACGTCCTGCCAAACGCGCGTTTGAAAATGTCCGTAGCACCATTTGTGCATTGTGCGTGACTGCTCGAGTCATGCTAAAGCCTTTGATTGGCCCAAAGCACAATGCGCTCACTGTTGCAGCTGTGTGAAAAGACTCCGTTGATACCGGATGGTCGCCATGCCGCGTCCGTGCGTCCGCCATTTTTTTTTTTTTTTTGGTCTTTCCATTCATGAGCGCTGACAAACGTTAGAGTGTCCGTCGAGCATGTGTCACGGCCTCTTGACGGACTTCTTTGTTGGGACTTGGCTGCGAATGTCACCTCTCCAGTCCTCTGTGGCCTCGTTGCACTGTCAGTCCCGTAATTGCCATGGCCATAAGCTTGAAATTTTAATGTACAGACGCGGCCAAATAATAGCGGCAATGTGCGGGTCGGCGCGGCAACAATAGGCCGCTTTATCTGAGCTTTTTTTCTTTTCTTTTTGTTTGGGGAACGAGCAGGGCATTATTGACTGGGTGATCCATCACATTCAGCTCGGGGGGCCTCAAACGTACGAAATGAACGCAGATTTTCGTTTTTCCCAATTGTCCATTTTCAGGTGAACTTCATTTAGGCGTAAAAGGGGAAAAGACAAACTTAGAGGATTTTTGTGGTTCAATAATAGAATCTTACCTAAAATTGAAAGAAGAAAATATATACAGTGGTACCTCTACTTTTTTTTTATTAAAAAGGAAAGGTTGTATGTCAAGACGCGTTTTCCATGTAAATGCGCTAATTCGTTCCAAGCCCACCACAAATTCAGTATAAGAATGCATCAAAATACGTAACGTTACGTACTGTATTTTTACTTTTTGTATCTTGAAACTTCCTTTCAAAAATGAATTAAATTTTCCTGTTGATATATTTCATAACTCGAAAATTTGGTGCAAAAAGGAGTTTTTAAGAAGAGTTACCACTAGTTAAATCCGATCCAAACCTAAACAATGGAAACTACTGTAAAAACAGTTACCACCAGTTAAATCCGATCCAAACCTAAACAATGGAAACTACCAAGCCTACTAAATGAACGCAGATTTTCGGGTTTTCATTTTTTCCAAACTGTAAACTTTCAGGTAAACTTCATTTGAGTGTGAAAAGGGAAAAGACAAACTTGGATGATTTTTGTGGTTCAATAATAGAATCTTACCTAAAATTGAAAGAAGAAAATATATACAGTGGAACCTCGACTTTTTTTTAATTAAAAAGAAAAGGTTGTATGTCAAGACGCATTTTCCATGTAAATGCGCTAATTCGTTCCAAGCCCACCACAAATTCAGTATAAGAATGCATCAAAATACGTAACGATACGTACTGTATTTTTACTTTTCACATCTTGAAACTTCCTTTCAAAAATGAATTTATATTTTCCTGTTGATATATTTCATAACTCGAAAATTTGGTGCAAAAAGGAGTTTTTAAAAGAGTTACCACTAGTTAAATCCGATCCAAACCTAAACAATGGAAACTACTGTAAAAACAGTTACCACCAGTTAAATCCGATCCAAACCTAAACAATGGAAACTACCAAGCCTACTAAATGAACGCAGATTTTCGGGTTTTCGTTTTTCCAAACTGTAAACTTTCAGGTGAACTTCATTTGAGTGTGAAAAGGGAAAAGACAAACTTGGATGATTTTGTGGTTCAATAAGATAATCTTACCTAAAATTGAAAGAAAAAAAATATATACAGTGGTACCTCTACTTTTTTTAATTAAAAAGAAAAGGTTGTATGTCAAGACGCGTTTTCCATCTAAATGCCCTAATTCGTTCCAAACCCAAGACAAATTCAGAATAAAAATGCATCAAAATACGTGACGATACGGACCGTATTTTTACTTTTTGTATCTTGAAACGTCTTTCCGAAAATGAAGCTGTATTTTCCTGTTGAAGCATTTCATAACTCGAAAATTTCATGCAGACAGAAGTTTGTAAGAAGAGTTAACAGTTAAATCCGATCCAAACCTAAATAATGGAAACTACCGTAAGAAGAGTTACCACTAGTTAAATCCGATCCAAACCTAAACAATGGAAACTACCAAGCCTACTAAATGAACACAGATTTTCGGGTTTTCATTTTTTCCAAACTGTAAACTTTCAGGTGAACTTCATTTGAGGGTGAAAAGGGAAAAGACAAACTTGGATGATTTTTGTGGTGTAATAATGGATATATAATAATAATATAATAATGGAATCTTACCTAAAATTTAAAGAAAAAAAATATACACCGTGTTACCTCTACTTATGATATTTCTTAAAAAGAAAAGGTTGTATGTCAAGACGCGTTTTCCATGTAAATGCCCTAATTCGTTCCAAATCCATCACAAATTAAGAATAAAAATGCATCAAAATACGTAAACGATACATACTGTATTTTTACTTTTCGTATCTTGAGACTTTGTTTCAAAAATGAAGCTATATTTTCCTGTTGAGGCATTTCATAACTCGAAAATTTTGTGCGAAAAGCAGTTTAAAAAGAGTTATCACGAATTAAATCCGATCCAAACCTAAACTATGGAAAGCATACTAAATGAATGCAGATTTTTGTTTTTCCAAACTGTAAATTTTCAGATGAACTTCATTTAGGCGTAAAAGGGGAAAGGACAAACTTGGAGGACTTTGTGGTTCAACAATAATTCTTTCAAAGAAGTACAGATGACGGCTGAAGAAACCTTTTCATCAACTCAGAAATGTGCTCCGATGTGTTGCTAATTGAACAAAACTATCATTCGCAGAACCGCAGTCAAACTGCAAAAAATATGTCACCTAAAACGTTCAAGGAAAATTCAAGCCAAAAAAATACAACCATCCTAAAACCTCAGAATTGGGCCCAAATAACATTGAGCTAATCAAAAACCACAAATTGCACCAGATCTCTTTTTTTTTACCAGGAAAATACTGTTCATAAAATTAAAAAAAAGAAAACGGATGTGAGATGGTTGGAAGAAGACCAAGTTGTCGATGGTTTGGAAGGCAAACAATTAGGACTTTGTTCGAAAACGGATCATCAAACACCAAGGAAAACATTTTGAAGATGAATGAACCTGGTCATGATAAAAACAGAATGTGAAATATTGTCATCATGATACTCAAAGACCCGAATAATAAGAAGCGTTGCGCCAAAAGCGAGACTCATGGATCCGCGTAACAAGTTTCTAAGATTTTTTTCCTGTGCCAGTACACAAAATTGCACCATTTTGGTATTTTTTTGGGAGAGGGGACCGGTCACTTGGGGGGGGGGGGGGGTGGCAGGGTGTCATGTGGTTCCAGTTATTTTGTTCGCAGGCGATTTGCGAGGTACACAGAACCCCAAAGTGGAGCCAATCCATTATGGCAAAGCTATCTTGATCCCTCCTGCTTGAATGCTCAAGCGGAGCAAATTAATCAACCGACATTTCCCTCTCCCCGTGCCGCCCGGCCGGGCGTGCTGGGTGTTCTTTTGAATGGAAAAGGCACATCGCCCCGACAGGGCGTGTGATCGACACCATCTGACGAGAATGTGACAACTGCATCGAAAAAGTTGTTTGAAAAGTGCTTTTATTTTTGGCAGCACTGCTCAAGAATGTTACATTTGGTGGTCGATCACGATGACAAGCGCGTGGGTTCTATGGAGTCAAATATCAATGTCGGCATCTATCCCAAATTCTTTGTTTTTTGGAGACAGGAGCGGCTTAAAAACAAACAAACAAACAAATACTTCTGGTTTTCCTACTGTGGTTCATCTTAAAATAAATTAAGAAATTAACAAATAAACACATTAACAAATAAAAAGACTAATAAGTAAACAAATAAATAGATAGCTGGATAGATAGAAGGCTGGCTAGCTAGCTGGAAAGCTAGATAGATAGCAGGCTGGCTAGGTAGATAGATGGAAGTCTGGCTAGCTAGATAGAAGCCTCGCTAGCTAGCTAGCTAGATAAATAGAACGCTGGCTAGCTAGCTAGATAGATAGCTAGATAGATAGAAGTCTGGCTAGCTAGATAGATAGAGGGGTGGGTACATAGATAGATAGAAGGCTAGATAGAAGGTTAGATAGAAGGCTAGCTAGCTAGATAGATAGATAGATAGATAGATAGATAGATAGATAGATAGATAGATAGATAGATAGATAGATAGATAGATAGATAGATAGATAGATAGATAGATAGATAGATAGATAGATAGATAGATAGAAGGCTAGCTAGCTAGATAGATAGATAGATAGATAGATAGATAGATAGATAGATAGATAGATAGATAGATAGATAGATAGATAGATAGATAGATAGATAGATAGATAGATAGATAGATAGATAGATAGATAGATAGATAGATAGATAGATAGACAGATAGATAGATAGATTTTTCTGTGAAATAGGTATTGAGAAGCTCAGAAATAAAAACAAATTTCAGGAAAAAAAAAAACGCTAAAAGAATGTGAAAATGAAGTTTTGGTGAAAAAATAAACACAAATCAGTACGCAAATCTGAATACGCAGTGGTCAACTGCGGTTTTAAACTGTAATCTCAAAATTCACCACTAGATGGCAACTCTGCAAACTATTCTAAAGAAAAAGCGACAATGCAAGCTCTGTGACTTCTTTCCTTCTGCCCACGATTTGGAAGCCAACTAATTTCCGCTTGAGTACACCAGGGGGAGCATGTGAGCAGACTTTTTATTTTTCTTGTCATTGCTGACTTTGCACATAAACATCACAAAGACGAGCGCTATGTCGGTCCGACGAACTGTCGCCGAGACGGAACGGGCTTGGCTAGCTGCAGGCTTGCTTGGCACAGTCTTGTCTGGCGAAATAACTTTGGAGCCATGATGAAGTGCCGTGACATTTGCCGCTGCCCAGAAGGAAACCATAACCCAGACTATATTTTTCCCTCATCTCACGTCATCAGAAGGTCAAATTGTCCAACATTTAGTTCATGTCCAAACATCCATGTAAGACGGACAAAAGAACAAAAAATAAAAATAAAAAGTGATATTTGATCAGCGGCCATTTTGTCGAGCTGGATGAATGTGTACAAAGTAGATTTTACGATACCGATTATGATATTAACCCTTTCATGCGGCAATAACGACAACATGTAACCTGATATGATCAAAGGTTTAGAATTGCCACTATATCGTTGCCATGTCATGATCCATTCATTTTGTTGCCATTTTTCATATGAAGTACACAGGGATGTAAAACTCATTTTTGTCATGGGTCATATTTTAGTTAGAGTTTCCCTTGGAGTGGCTGTTGTGACTGAAAACAAACAAATAAATAAATAAAAATAAATAAATAAATAAATAAATAAATAAATAAATAAATAAATAAATGCAGAACACACAGTGAAATAAATAAATAATCAGATAAATAAATAAACAAAAGCCAAACAAACAGTTAAATAAATAAATAAACAAACAAACAGGTAAATAAATAAATAAATAAACAAATAAACAAACAAAGGCCGAAAGAATGAATAAATAAATGCACAAATAAACAAATAAATAAATAAATGCCGAACGAACAGTTAAATAAATACAGAAATAAATACATACATAAATGGATAAATAGAAAGATAAATAAATAAATAAATAAATAAATAAATAAATAAATAAATAAATAACGTCTGAACAAATGAATAAATACATCTCGAACAAAGAGTTAAGTAAATAAAATAAATAAATACAGGGTGAATAAATAAATAAACACAGGATAAATAGAAAGATAAATAAATAAATAAATAAATAACGTCTGAACAAATGAATAAATAAATACATCTCGAACAAAGAGTTAAGTAAATAAATAAATAAATACAGGCTGAATAAATAAATAAATAAATAAATAAATAAATAAATAAATAAATAAATAAACGCAGAACTAAACAAATAAAGAAATAAATGCAGAATGAATGAATAAATAAATGCACAAATAAATAAACAAACAAATAAATAAATAAATAAATGCCGAACGAACAGTTAAATAAATACAGAAATAAATACATACATAAATGGATAAATAGAAAGATAAATAAATGAATACCGTCTGAACAAATGAATAAATAAATACATCTCGAACAAAAAGTTAAGTAAATAAATAAATAAATACAGGCTGAATAAATAAATAAATAAATGCAGAACAACTAAACAAATAAAGAAATAAATGCTGAATGAATTAATAAATAAATGCACAAATAAATAAATAAATAAATAAATAAATAAATAAATAAATAAATGCATAAATAAATAAATAAATAAATAAATAAATAAATACATTGTCAAACAAAAAATAAATAAATAAATAAATGCCAAATGAATAAGATCCAAAATAACTTTTTTTCAACTATTTTTTTAAAATCACTGTATTGAGGGGTTTGGTTCAAAGAAAATGTTTCTTGTTTATAACATATGAGAATATTAAATTTCGGTCAAGATTTTAGCAGATTGACATGCTCCTTTTGTTTGGGCGGGTCACATAAAATAACATGGCAGGCCAGATCTGGCCCCCTGGGCCTTGGGTTTGACACTCATGCATTAGACGTCTAATTTTGTATGTATTTCTTTTACCAATTTGGGGTCGTTTGAGAAGTTTGCATTTTCTCACTCGGTGATGCATTTCAATGGGTGACATTTTTGGTGGAGTATTATCTTGTGTATGAATAATAATAATAAAAATAATACATTTAATTTAAAAGCACCTTTCAAAACTCTCAAGGTCACTTTACAGTGACAGGATAGGTATTTCTGTGGGTGAGCAGCGCCTCAAATAGAGAAAGTTAGCTAGCTAATAGATAACTAATGGATAGCAAGCTAGATAGCCAAATAACTAATAGATAGCAAAGAGATTAAGTCGGTTCCCAAACATTGCACGCAAATACGTACATGAATGAACAGTATATGACATCCCATATGTAACACTGGAACAAACACTTCCCATCATGCATTGCCCCTTTCATTTCATTCGCCATTTCAAAAGGAGTAATCTAATTATAGGCAAATCCTTCCCCCAGATTGCTACAAACAAAGCATGACTTATGCATCACTTGACTGGCAATACGTGACCCCTGCTCGGACAACAAGTCAAACACCTCCCCGGACCCCGATTTCCCCCCTACTCGCGTCAAACCCAGAGCCTCCTCGAGGGTGTTAAGATCTGTCACCGCCCTCCCCAGGGAATGCTGGGAAAAGAAGGCCTCCACATCTGTCCCCTGCCTCAGGCCCCGGGGAGAGTGGGAACGTGACATTCCTCTATTAGCAGACGAGCTAGCGGACAAGTAGGAGGGGAGTTTGCCCCCACCCCATACCCCCTAAAAATGTCCTATTGGCTGATAAGTTGACGTAAATTAAAAAAACGTATTCAGAATTGTGTTACTTTATCACGTAACCGCTTGCTGGCGCTTAGTTTGACTTATTTTGAATTCCAATTTTATATAATAATAATAATAATAATAATAATAATAATAATACATTTCATTTATGAGCACCTTTCAAAACTCTCAAGGTCACTTTACTCAAATAGATAAAGTTAACTAGCTAGCTAATAGACAGCTCGCTACCTAGCTAGTTAGACAGCTAATAGATAGCAAATAGATAGCTTGCTAGGTAGCCAACTAGATAGCAAGCAAGGTTTCCAGCTCGATAGCCAGCTAGATAGCCAGCAGATAGCCAGATAGCCAGCTAGATAGCTAGCAGATAGCCAGATAGCCAGCTAGATAGCTAGCAGATAGTCAGATAGCCATCTAGATAGCTAACAGATAGCCAGATAGCCAGCTAGATAGCTAGCAGATAGCCAGATAGCCAGATAGATAGCTAGCAGATAGCCAGATAGCAAGCTAGATAGCTAGCAGATAGCCAGATAGCCAGCTAGATAGCTAGCAGATAGCCAGATAGCCAGATAGATAGCTAGCAGATAGCCAGATAGCCATCTAGATAGCTAGCAGATAGCCAGATAGCCAGCTAGATAGCTAGCAGATAGCCAGATAGCCATCTAGATAGCTAGCAGATAGCCAGCTAGATAGCTAGATAGCTAGCAGATAGCCAGATAGCCATCTAGATAGCTAGCAGATAGCCAGCTAGATAGCTATATAGCTCAAGTGAGCAAAATGGTGTCAACAGACCGGGAATGACCCGTTGTTTATAGAGTACACATCCACGAAAGAAGTACAAAAAGAAAGGTTGGAAACAGGAGTGACATTTTGCCAATTTTATTTTTTTGAAGTAGGAACACCTTAAGATAATTCTCATGATATTTTGGTCACAGTTGCCTTTTCCCGAATGGGATTGGAGCATGAAGTCTTCCAATTTCTTATTCGTCATCTTCTTTTTCCTCTTCTTATTCTTCATCTTCTTTGTCTTGATCTTCTTGTTTTTTTTCTTCTGAAGCTATCCATCAGCCTTGAAAAGCCCTGAAGGAGGCACCCCGGCTGGGCCTTCCATCAAAAGCGGAGGAGGAGATGAAGGTGGAGCCGCACTCTTTCGCGAACGCCCTAACTTCACCCCCCTGAACGCCCTCCTCCTCCCTTACGAAGGCAGCAGGGAAAGTGATTAGAAGACTCTCCTCCCTCTTCCGCCATTTTCACATCCACTTGTAACACTTCTCTAGGCCTCCGATGCTCTTTCCCTCGCTACACTTGGCAAACACGCCTTTTTATTTCACACATTGGGAGCTCTTGAGTGGCGATTAACAAATTGTGGGGGGCCGCGGGGGTTTCCCTCAGGGAGAGGTGACATGGTGGCCCGGTGTCATGAGCAATGTTGAATGTATGTATCGGTGGAGTGATAAAAATAAATAGTGATAAAGTGATTAAAAATAATAATTAATAAATGCGTAAATACAGTAAAGTCTCGTTCTATCGATATTCTCGGGAGTCGGAAAAAATATCGATATAACCGGACTATCGATATATCCGATCCTGCGGCATGTAATTTTTCTCCTTGCGTTCATAGAAATAGTATCGTAATAAGCAGTACTATCGATATAACCAATGTCGATATAATGAGACTTTACTGTATATAAATGCATAAGTAGATAAAGGCATAAATATATTCATATATAAATACATAAATATATAAATATATGAATAGATAAATAGATAAATATATGACTATACGGCTATATAACTAAATAACTAAACATATAAATAACTAAATACATAAATAACTCAATAACTAACTAACTAAATAAATATATATATAAATATACATAGATAAATAGATAGATGAAAAGATAAACAAATGAATAAATGAATAAATAAATGCAGATAGAATCCGAGGTACCACAAGGCTCTGTTTTAGGGCATTTTTGGGTTTGTGGAGTATATATGTAAATAAATAGCCATTATGTAGATAAATAGTTATTTAGCCATCAAAAGTGATTTTTGAAGCCGTTGGGGCAGTGTTTTACGTGCATATCAAAGTAATTTTTCAACTTGCTGGCTTGTTTTTTTTTTTTGATACGATGAGCCAACTTTCGGCTGCACAATAAACATTAACAAAATTGATTTCAGGACTAAAATTAGAGTCATTTTCAAACAAACATAAATAAATAAATAAATAAATAAATGAGGAATTAAAAAAATAAAAAAATAAACAAATAAATAAATAAATAAATGCATGAAGATGAAATCCGAGGTACCACAAGGCTCTGTTTTAGGGCTTTCTTGGGTTTGGGGGGGTATGTATGTATGCAAATAAATAGTCATTTAGCCATGAAAAGTGATTTTTGAAGTCTTTAGGAGGCGTGTTATTGTTCAAGCCATCACAAAAGCCTAAAAATATTCACATCAAATTAATTTTGCTGCTTTGGCTTTGCTTTTTTTTTGCCAATCAGCAAAATCTTTGGTCAAATCAACTCATTTTCGACTGCAACCGAAGCAACAATGAATGTAATTTGAGGACTAAAAGTAGAGTCATGTTCAAAAACAAACAAATAAATAAATAAATAAATAAATAAGAGGAATCACAAGGCTCTGTTTTAGGGCTTTCTTGGTTTTGGAGAGTTTATATGTAAATAAATAGTCATTATGTAAATAGTCATTTAGCCATCAAAAGTGATTTTTGGAAGTCTTTTGGGGGGGTGTTTTATGGTCGGGAACACTGCTGCGTTCCCAAATGTTATACACAGCGTGTGCTTCTATCTCCTTTATCTGTTGGACAGCTGGAGAGTTTATGTGTGTCAGCGATAACACAAGCAAAGTCACACGTTCACACGGTGCCGGGTTGTGGTCGGGTGCGAGGTGGTGACCCCTGTCTGTAAACCCACCCCCACCCCCCCCCAAAAAAAAAATCCTCTCCCCCCCCCCCCCCCCCCCCCCCCCTGCAGCCTCCCTTGAGTGGCGGCACTGCTGTCCCTGCACGTTGAAGATCTTTATTGGCCCTGTAAAAGTCATCAGTGCTGCGCCTCCTTCTAATGGAGTTGATAATTGGTCCCAATGAGCTGTGAGAAGAAAGCATCTTGGCAAGCTTCCTAAGTGGCGGGTGTGAAGCTCATTAGTATGCTAATGCTAACGCATTCCTAATTTGCACACCGATGCAAAACGTCATCGGTCACCATTTGCCGTCATGTTGATTTAGCTTGTTGAATGGGATGTAGAGATGCTTGATACCATTTTTTTCCTGTCTTTTACCAGTAATGAGTCTTCTTCTTTTCCTATCTGCTTCTCCCTTCCAGGGGTCGCTACAGCGAATCAGTGTCCTCCATCTTCAGAGGTTTGATCGGCATGTTTGTTTTGGCCAAGCTTTTACGTCAGATGCCCGTTCTGACACAACCCTCCGTATTTATCTGGGCTTGGGACCGGCACAAGAAGCCACAGGCCGATGTCTCCTTGTGGCTACAGAACAAGCAACTCGATGAACTTAATAAAAAAGATGGAAAGAGTAATGATACAAATAAATAAATAAATAAATAAATGACCAGATACCATTTTCTGCTCATTTGTTATACAATCTTTTTTTTTTTTTTTTTTTTTTGGGGGGGGGGGGGGGGGGGTAAACTAATTCACTGCCAGACGATGTGCAAAAATGTGTCTACTCCAGTGCCAGGGTTTTTGTCATGGTCACTTGAATTCCAGGACGCACCAAATATTGAGTTTTAGGACTACATGAACATTCAATGCAGTGTAAGAATCCTTACACTCTCTTGTTTCATCAGAAAAAAAAAGCGTTATTTCCTAAATTATATGGGTCTGGAGTTATACGGGCTTGAAATGGGGGCGGATGTATAAAATACAATATAAGCGAACGCTGGCGCGTGTCGCTGCCGCTGCTCACGCACAGGAAAAATCCTGTAACTGTAAAGTGACCTTGAGAGTTTTGAAAGGCGCTTAAAAATGAAATGTATTATTATTATTATTATACTGTAATCCATACATATTGATTTATATAGCGCTTTAAAAACAGCTGAAGCAGGAACAAAGTTCTAACAAGGAAAAATTATTATTATTATTATTATTATTATTATTATTATATGCCATGATTTGTTTGAAAGGGGCAGGTGTACCTAATAAGGTGTCTGATTTGAAACCCTAACTTGATACCCTAACCCTGGCTTAGAATCCAAATTGGATTGGATTGGATTAGATTAGGCTTTATTAGTCTCCCGGTGGATAAATTTACATTTTACAGAAGCAAAGTGATGAAAGTAAGAGGAAAGGAAGAAGTAGAAAAACATATAGGACCTGCTGGAAAGGCAGCCTTATACACCGGAAAATACGGTAATTAAAAAAATTAATGAACTATGCACTATTTTAATTTTTTTCCCCAAAAAATCTATTTTGGGCTAATTTTATTTGGTGGGCTGAGGAGCACTACAAAAAAATATATTAAAAAATATATATAAAAATAAAAAAAGATTGACCATTTTTAACATTTTTTTTCCCTCGCGAAAAGGCCAGAAATCCATCCAAGAGTGACAATGCAGATTTTTCCGTATTGCAGTTGTGTCGGGAATGCGTCACCTCGCTGACAACTAAAAAGAAAGTCCATTTGGTCCAAGTGAATGGAGGGACTTGCGCTGTCAATCATCAGGCTGCAGTGAACCGATGAAGCAATTGAGAGGCACATGGCGGTGCGTTCGTGACCCTTGTGTAAAAATAGGAAACTTTTGCTTTCTCTTTTTTATGCTCTCAGCTCCGAAAGGTCCAAAAGGTGCTGACCGAACATGCCGCGCATTGTTGGAGGTCGACCCCCATGCTATCTTTGCTGAAAGGCAAGATACTTTTGCAGCAGGAAAAAAAAAGTGACACCTCCTTGTTCTGGATGAGAGGAGGAAAACAACTGTATAGCCCCCTCCCCCCCCCCTGATTGTGCCCCCCAATCCCCTTTCTCCCGTTGAGCACTGCTCAAGAATTGCTCCCTCAACCCCCGTGACCCGCCGCCATTGGGCCCTTTCACTGGACACACAATGGCCGCCGGGAGCCGTGTTATTTGAGGCACTAAAGAGCCGCCCGCCCCCCCGAGACAAAGCCCACCCCCGCCGAGATCTCTCCAGCCCACTCCTCCGCTAATGACAGGTTTCATACACTGACCGCAACCCCCCTCCCCCCCATACCAACACAACACAGAGCTGGGGGTGCACAGGCCCACTGCAGGGCTACATGCTAACCTGCTACCACAACAAGGCCTTTACATCACGTCAATGTTTGAATTACACATTGAATTATATTAAGCGGAAAGGAAAAGAAGAAGATATAATATATAATATCTTATTTTCCTTTCAGCTTAATATCATAGAATATAATAATACAATACAATACAATATGATATAATAATAATAATAATAATAATAATAAATTTCATTTATAAGCGCCTTTCAAAACTCTCAAGGACACTTTACAGTCACAGGATATTTTTTTCTGCAGATGTGCAGCGGCAGCCACACGCGCAAGCGTTCACTCAACCCGGAATACAATACAATACAATACGATATAATAATAATAATAATAATGTTACATTTCATTTATAAGCGCCTTTTAAAACTCTCAAGGACACTTTACAGTCACAGGATATTTTTTTCTGCGGGTGAGCAGCGGCAGCCACACGCGCAAGCGTTCACTCAACCCGGAATACAATACAATACAATATGATATAATAATAATAATAATAATAATAATAATAATAATAATAATAAATTTCATTTATAAGCGCCTTTCAAAACTCTCAAGGACACTTTACAGTCACAGGATATTTTTTTCTGCGGGTGAGCAGCGGCAGCCACACGCGCTAGCGTTCACTCTACCCGGAATATAATATAATATAATATAATATAATATAATATAATATAATATAATATAATATAATATAATATAATATAATATATGTTGGATAATATAATAATATTATATTATAAAATATTATGCTATGTATTATACTACCATCAAAGAAACATTTTATTTCACAATGATGTTGCTGTGAAGCAACTTCATTTTTTGACCCTTTTTATTAATTTTTGATATATTTTTATAAACATATTAAATTTCAGTGTATTCGTTTGTTTATTTTTTATCATGCTGTTTTAGTAGGCTAGGATCGGCTCTTACATGAAGCTAACGCGTCCCAAAAAAATGGATGATTGGATGGATGACGATGATCCAAAACCACAGAACCTTTTTAGAAACAACGTTCCGTGTCAAGTAGCGTGCCGGGATCACAAAACGTCCCACCTCTAGCGTACGTATAAAAGCGGAATGGCCAGGCGAAGATCTTTGTGTTCTTGCATAATTGACTTTTAAAAGCGCGTAAAAAGTGTCACTTACGCCACTTCGGAGGAAAACGAGGAAGGCGAGACCAACAGGGAGTCACGTGATGATGATGATGATGATGATGATGATGATGATGATGATGATGATGATGATGATGATGATGATGATGATGATGACGACGACGACAACGATCTGTCAAAGAGAGTGAGCACAACAGCTGTTAGCCGGCCAAACATCTAACGTCTGGCTAAATCCAGATTTAGCCGAGGAAACCTTTTTAGGACTATGTAAACATTCAATGCAGCGTAGGAAACCTTCGACTCTCTTCTTTCATCAACAAAAAAAAAAAAAGAGTTAATTCCTAAGTGAGATGAGTCCGGAGTTATGTGAGCTTGAAATGGGGGCAGCAGTACAAATTACAATACATATTGATTTAGATATTGCTTTAACAACAGCTGAAGCTGTAGAAAAGCGCTAAACATGGACAAAAGGCAAATGCTGCCCTTCACGGAAGGGAAAAAAACATTGCCAGATGTCTGACCAGCGCTTTTTCGGCACCCAAGCATGGAAAACCCACATTTGAACACATTTGGGAATGGCACTCCACGTCACACTTTTCGAATTCAAAACGAGAAAACGTGCCTTGATATCGGCACGATATTGACAGCCGGTATCGGGTCTTGTCTGTCCCTCATTTCAAGCGAGCCTGCTATTTGCTATTTATTAGCTGGCTAGCTAGCTATATAGCTGGCTTGCTAGCTATCTAGCTGGCTAGCTATCTAGTAGTAAGTACCTCAACCCCTCCGCAATCTCCCCCAAAATTGCATTATAGTATCCTTTTTGTGAAGTTTTTGTTCAATTTAGCATCTTTTAGTTATCTGTTAGCTCTATAGCTATCTATCAAGCTAGCAATCTCGATAGCTATCTATTAGCTATCTATTCATGATCTATTATATACATTATATACCTAGCTAGCTCGACAGCTATCTATTAGCTAGCTAGCTAGCTTTCTTTCTATTTGAGTTATTTCCGGGCTGACTGAACGCTGGCGCGTGTGGCTTCCGCTGCTCACCCACAGAAAAACATATCCTGTGACTGTAAAGTGACCTTGAGAGTTTTGAAAGGCGGTTATAAATGAAATGTATTATTATTATTACATCTGGAAGATCTCTCAGTGATCTACTAAAACTTCCCAGAGTTCAATCATCAAACCATGTGACAATTTTCACATTTTACGCTAGATCAAATCGGCATTTTTGGACCATTTATGGGCCATTTTTGGACCATTTTTGGACTATTTTTGGACCATTTTTACACTGTGAAGAATTTCACTTGATTCCACGTTGCGTTTCCAATTTTGGTTCACATCGTGAAAAGTTCCAAATTAGTATAACATGATTAGTTTCACGTTGTCATCTTGATTTTTTTATTTTGCACCGTGTTTGACGCTGTTGTAAATCTGGTGCTTTACACACCTGTCCATCTTTTTATTTTCCTGTTGTGTTTATTATGCTTTGTGTTGACTATTGTGTGAATCGCTTTGTTACAATACAATACATTAGAATGTATTGTATTGCCTGTCTATATACACACACTGACGTGTGCTTTTTGCGAACCACAACCGCCATCATCACCTTGCAAACCGTGACAGCCAGAGGTATGACCAGAGCTTTATCGGCACCCCTCACAAGAAAAACCAAATCCGAACAAATGCGGGAACGGAGCTCCACGTCATAGTTTTCAATTGCGGAGCGCTTTGTTATAGCTTTCGCTGTTGCTAAAGCGCTATATAATAATAAATCAATATATTGTATTGTATTTTGTACAGCTGCCCCCATTTCAGGCTCAGATAACTTTATTAATGTGTGGGTTCCGATAAAGCCCTGGTCATGGCCTCTGGCAATGTTTTTTTCCTTTCCACAAGAGGGCAGCATTTCCCTTTTTTTTGGACAGCCACCCTCATTTCAAGATCATATAACTCCAGACCCATATAACTTAGTAATTAACTCTTTTATCTGATGAAAGAAGATAGTTTAAGGTTTCTAACGCTGAATTGAATGTTTATATAGTCCTAAAACTCAATATTCTGCGGGGTCCTGCAATTTGAGTGACAATGACAAAAACCCTGGCACTGGAGTGGACACATTTTTTTTCACAACGTCTGGCAGTGAATGAGTTAAATGTGAAAATGTTAGCCGCGAAGCTAAAAAGCGGCAACATTACGTCGCCTCTTCCTTCCTCGCTCAAACTCCTTGACACAAGCTCCTCGAGTTGCACCTCCATTTCCTCTCAAGTGACTTCTTCCCTTTTTTTGTGGCTTTCTCACTGTTTACCAAACAGTCCGTCTATCTCCTCCTCTTTCTCTTCCTCCTCCCTCACTTTTGTTTGCGCTCATCGATGGAACAAAATGGCTGTCAGGTCCCCCCCTCATCGTCCTCTTTTTTTCGATGCGGAAAGGGAATGTTTACGCGTGACCCCCCTCCCCCCCTTTGGAGTTTTGAACCGTCATGTGGTGTGTTAAAAAGTTCATGAACCGCCATGGTCATCACGGGATTTATTTCTATTTTTGTTTCTTCTTTTTCTTGTTGGCGTTTTAGTGCAGATAAGGTTATTTGTTTGGGGAGGGGGCGATTCACGTCACTGATTTGTTTTCAGTTAGGAATTCATTGCGGGTGATACGTCCCAGGTGCAACCACCTGACCTTTGACACTTACATCCAACAGGTTCAAAGGTGTAAATTTGCCTTTTGGCATCTGCTCTTAGTTTCTTGTCACCCCCCCCCCCCAAAAAAAAAAAGGGAGATGATTGTAAAACATAAACAAAAATATGATATTAAAATAATAGACTGCTTTATTTCCTGCATATGATCAGAAAAAAAATTTATTCCTAAATTGCATGGATCTGGAGTTATATGATCTTGAAATGAGGGTGGCTGTCCAAAAAAAAGGAAATGCTGCCCTCTTGTGGAAGGGAAAAAAAACATTGCCAGAGGCCATGACCAGAGCTTTATCGGAACCCACACATTAATAAAAAAAAAAACAAATTCGGGAATGGCGCTCCATGTCATATTTTCAAAAATGGCAGTGAATGAGTTAACAAGTGGCACATGCAAGCAAATGACTAAGTAGAGTGAACGCTGGTGCGAATGGCTGCCGCTGCTCAACGGCACAAAAAAAAATCCTGTGACAGTAAAGTGTCCTTGAGAGTTTTGAAAGGCACTTCGAAATTAAATGTATTATGATTATTATATCATATGTATATGATTGTCCATGCTAAGTGCTTTGTTACAGCTTCAGCTGTTGTTAAAGCGCTATATAAATGAATATGTATTATATTGTATAAAATAATAATAATATAAATAATAAAAAATTGCCATCAAATTGACACATTGGATGAAAAAAGTAATTAAAATTCACATTTTATGCCATGAATATGCCAGCACAGTTTTTGATTGGGAGGCATGTTGGTGACATTTGACTGTCATGTGTGTGTTTTCTTTCTTCCTTTTGTGCCTGTAATGGGCAGCATTTTCACAGGCCCGCTTTGTTAAGCAAAAAAGTCGGTGCTGTTGGAACTGTCGCGGCTCGGAATTGAAGCGGATTTACGTGTGACAGGAGATATGAGGCAGACTCTTTTTGTCAATGCAGCTTCGTGTTTACTTTCAACATTTAGCAGACGTGCACATTTCACCGAGACGCCCCTGATCCACTGGTGAAAAGGACCTCTCCTCTTTTATCCAGAACTGCTTCATTCAACAAAAGGGTGCAGAAAAGTGCTGAAGATTGAAGGACTGTCTGTGTCACATTATTTGTTATTTAATTTTTGGTTGTTGTTGTTTTGACTTCAAGATGGCGCCGCGAGATTGGCTACCTTTCCAGCAGTTTCTGTATTTTTTTTTCTACTTCTTCCTTTCCTTTCCGCTTACTTTCACGATTTTGCTGTTGCGAAATGTCAATTTTTCCACTGCGAGACGAATAAATGCTAATTCAATCCAATCCATTTAGACACCGTAATACAGTGAGGCCTCAACTTACAAACACCTCAACTAACATACTTTTTGTCTTTCAAATGTCAAATTTATGAACATTAAACCTTATAATAAGCACTATTTTCATAATACACACCCACCACGGCTGGCGGAGTGATCTTCGGCGGAAGCACACGACCGAACAGCGCCAGAGGTTAAGTTACCAACAGTCCTTATGGAAGGTGACTCTCCTTCCATAAGCCATCAACGACCATCAAAAAGGTAAATAAAACTTTATTTTACAGCACAGTTTAATTTTTTAATTACAGTCGTCATGTAATGCGCCTCTCTTTCCAAACAGCAATTCCCTTTGACCTTCAACCTCCAACGCCATTCCATCAAGCCATAAATGACCATCACAAATATAAATAAAGTGACTTTATGATACAATGCAATGTATTTCTTTCATTACAATACAATAACACATTTATTATACATAGAATAAGGTATGTTGTGTGTAGTTTTAAAGCTTATTTAGTTAAAAAGTATATTTTATGGAAACCCGGGAAGGGATTATTCCCATTTTAATGGGATTCTATGGAATTTTTTTTTGAGATGCACGCTTTTCGCCTTACACACTCTGTCTGGGAACCAATTAAATTCGTAAGTTGAGGTCTCACTGTATTTGTTTCGGCGGAGGGGGTGATTTTTGTTTTTCTCAGCGTTTTGCCCAACAACTGTCTGGATTAGTATCCTTCACTTCACCCCGACACTCACGCACGCCTCACTGCGTGTCCACATCCCATTTGCTTTAGGGGGGGGGGGCCCATTGGCTGTGTGTGTGTGTGTGTGGCACAGAGGGTATATTTCACGCTTGACCTTCCCCTTGCTTGCTTTGTGCGCGCCGTCGCTCCCGCCTTGAGTCTCTTGACCTACTTGGTCATCTCGCAGCAAGCCACTTAAAAATAGCTCCCATAATACCAACCTCCACATCGACTCTGTTGTGCGCATTCGCATCTGTCTGGCACATCTGTCGTGAGACCCCCATGCCCCGCCTTTCCTTTCCCTCCCGACATTCAAAAAACACACACAGCTTGTGATTTAATCTCCCCTCCCCTTGCGATGATTGTTGCTTTTTATTGAATTATGGGACATCCGTTTTGTCAGGGTGCTCGCCAATCCTTCTGTTGATTTGGTTTTAATCCAAATCTCCCGAGATGAGCCCCGTGTGTTTTTGCATCTGCCCCGCCGCACACTTATATAACACGCCGTTATTTTCGGAAAACGAAAGCAGAACGGGGGTGTCATTACATCGACGTATGTAAGAAATATGTACCAAGTGTTTATGGGACGATGTGCAAAAATGTGTCCACTCAAGTGCCAGGGTTTTTGTCATTTTCACTTGAATTCCAGGACACACAGAATATTTAGTTTTAGGACTACAGAAACATTCAATACAGCGCTAGAAACCTTAGACTCTCATCGGGAAGAGGAGGACGTGATGCATAGCAAAACGTAATGGCTGCTGGCACATCTTTCAGTAATGACATGCCAGCAGCTTCAGTAATGGCTTACCGAAGTAAGTAAGAAGAAGTAAGTATGTAGTCCGAAAATTCAATATTCGGCGCGTCCTGCAATTTCAGTGAAAATGACAAAAACCCTGGCACTGGAGTGGACCCATTTTTTTCTCCTTAGCTTTATTGACATTGGCGCCCCAAAAAGATAACTAAGGTACATTTCAGGTGCCCCAATCCGGGTACCATTTCAAATTAGGCCAACCAAATATTACCCTACCCACTCTCGAGGACTTGCACACTGCAAGAATCCAAACAAGGGTGCGAAAAAAATCCTACTGGACCCTCCGCATCCTGCCCACCACCTTTTCCAGCTACTCCCCTCAGGCAGGTGCTCCCGATCCATGCGCACCAAAACCAGCAGACGTTTAAACAGCTTCTTCCCCCAAGCTATTAACTCTCTAAACAGTAACCCAAATAGAACTGTATCGTGCCTCCATTTTTTGATGATACTAGTGCAGCGTGTTCTACCGGAGACAAATTCCTTGTGTCTTTTACATACTTGGCATTAAAGATGATTCTGATTCTGATCTAATTCTGATTTTGCCAATGACCCCAAGAACGCCAGCATGGCTTCAAAGTGCAACATTACGCCACTCGGTCCGAAACCTTTGCGAGGGAGTTTGGCAAGGAGTCTTATCTGCAAGCCATCTTGCTTTGACGTGCGGCCTCATCTGGTTTGTGTCCTTCAGGGCTCATGTCAGGCAGGCTTAGAGCCAAAGCCTTGGCCCCCACAAACCAGCTGAACCAGACCACAACCAACCCCCCCATTACCCCCCCCCAGTCCAAGAAGAAAAAGACTCCCTTGACTTTTTTTTTTTTTATTTGCCATCATGGGATGGACGCTAACCCTGAAACGTCAGCTGATTTGTCAGGAACACAAGTCAGAGGTGGCGCATTCTGTTTTTTGACAAAGGATCGGCACATCTCAATATTGGGGGTGGGGGGGTTGGTAATAATAATAATAATAAATTTCATTTTTAAGTGCCTTTCAAAACTCTCAATGTCACTTTACAGTCACGGGATAAGTTTTTCTGTGGGTGAGCCGCGTCATCCACAGGCGCCAGCGTTCACTCAATCCGGAAGTAACTCAAATAGATAGAAATCTAGCTAGCTAGCTAATGGATAGCAAATAAATAGCTAATAGATAGCCAGATAGCCAACAGCTACACAGCTAACAACCAGTCAGCTAAACAGCTAATAGCTAGCTAGCTAGTGGATAGTAAATAAGTTGCGACTAGATCACCAGATAGCCAACAGCTAGACAGCTCACAGCTAGATAGCTAATAGCTAGCTAGCTAATGGATAGATAGCAAATAAATTGCGAATAGATAGCCACATAGAAAACAGCAAGCCAGCGAGACAGCTTACAGTTCAAAGTTGTTAACTTGAGAACAAAGCTGTCACGGTTTGCGAGGTGGTTGTGGACGCCAAATAATCAGGCAGGAGGGATGGGCAGGGTGTATTTGACAAATTGTATTAAAATAAAGTAATCAGGAACAAAATCTAAAACATCAGTCATCAGAACAGAAAAAGTCCAAAGTATCAAACAAAACCATGAGTAGAAATATGACAAGATTAAACAAACCTGACAGTGTGAAACAAACAATGACCCGACATTGATTGGTCGCGACGGGAGTCCTTTTAAATGCCATTGATTAAAACAACCAACACCTGTGCAGATGCCAGCGGGGCTACCCGTTGGCCGCCAACCGGAGTGTGACAAAAAACACATTAAAAAGCTGTGTGTTGTACTGGCCGATGATTCACCCGATCAAGATGCGACAACTGTTTGTTTCTTCTTGTCATATTTTTACTCCTGGTTTTGTTTGCAATTTTGGACCTTTCTGTTCTGATGACTTTGATGTTTTAGATTTTGTTCCTACTGACTTTATTTTAATACAATTTGTCAAATACAGCCTGCTCCTCCCTCCTGCCTGCTTTTTTGGGGACTACCATCATCACCACCTTGCAAATCAGGACAAGGACGATGTGATGCATAACAAAAAATAATGGCTGCTGGCACGTCATTCGGTAATGACAGCAGCTTCAGTAATGGCTTACCGAAGACCCAAGGATATGTGTCGTCGTACTACAGTAGGTGTGAATTTATTTTATGACTGTTAGAGCATCTGTGTTTTTATACTTCCATACAAAATATAGTGCTGAAGCAACTTACGAACAAATTCACCTTATGACCGACCGCTCAGAACGTATCTCGTTTGTAACGTGGGGAGGGTCTGTAACAGTTGAACAAACCGTTATTGACTTTTTGATATGGTTAACATACATTCGATACAAAATATACCATTGAAGCAACTTACGAACAAATTCAGCTTACGACCGACCGCTCAGAACATATCTCGTCTGTAACAGTTAAATAAACCACTACTATTTACTCTGATATGGTTAACATACATTCCATCCAAAATATAGCACTGAAGCAACTTACGAACAAATTCATCTTACGACCGACCACTCAGAACGCATCTCGTTTTTAACGTGGGGAGCGTCTGTAACAGTTGAATAAACCACTATTATTGACTCTTTCATATGGTTAACATACATTCCATCCAAAATATAGCACTGAAGCAACTTACGAACAATTCACCTTACAAACGACCGCTCGAAACATATCTCATTCGTAACGTGGGGGGCTTCTGTAACAGTTAAATTAACCGTTATTGACTTTTTGATATGGTTAATATACTGTACATTCCATACAAAATACAGCACTGAAGCAACTTACGAACAAATTCACCTTACGACCGACCGCACATAACGTATCTCGTTCGTAACGTGGGGGGCTTCTGTAACAGTTAAATTAACCGTTATTGACTTTTTGATATGGTTAATATACTGTCCATTACAAACAAAATATAGCACTGAAGCAACTTACGAACAAATTCACCTTACGACCGACCGCACAGAACGTATCTCGTTCGTAACGTGGGGGGGCTTCTGTAACAGTTAAATAAACCATTATTATTGACTTTTTGATATTGCTAACATACATTCCATAGAAAATAAAGACCTGAAGCAACTTACGAACACATTCACCTTACGACCGACCGCTCAGAATATATCTCGATGAGTCTTTTGTGACCACATCTAAGTACCCTTGAGCAAGACTGTGACACCCCCCACCCCACACCCCGGTGGCATTCTGTGCCTTTCCGGGCATGTAGATGAGATAAGGCCTAATGAAGACCCGATGAGGGTCCAAAGCGCTTCCAAAGCCCCTTCCTCCATTCTTGAGCTCCCCGACTGACGTTCATCAAACGATGTAGTGTCCCTTAACCACCCCGAACGCCCAACCCACCTGTGTGGACTTTGCTCCTAATCCCTCTTTAGGACCCCCACCCCTGCTCTGACCCCCCCTTCCAGCCAGATAAAACCACCTTTCTCTTAGCTTTGAATACTTAGAGCAGCGAGTGTAACTAATTCTTCCACACAAGGATATTGTCTTCTCTTGATCTCTCCCGTTGTCCTTCTATTTCAAGTCGACTATTCACTCATTCCATTCGTAGAGTTGGGGGGGGCGGGGCAGCGGGGGTCCAATTAAAACACCGTAATAGCCTATTCGTATCCGCCATGTGCAATTCAGCTGGTTCTAACTTTAAAACTTACCACATGCAGCATTTTAACACAACGTGTGTGGTTCTGGTCAAGCAAAAGCACTAAAATGCGTTTAGCAGGCTGCTCGGTATGCACACACATGCTGCCCAATCCCTCCTCGGGGACCACCACACCGACTGTCCCCATTTGTTGGACATAACCCTCAAATGCAACCCCCCCCCCCCCGCCCCCAAGAAGTCATCCTTGGGCATAAATCAGCAGGCCGTCTCCATCGCGGGAAACCTTAGTCGCCGCCTGGCACCGTCTACCCCCCCCGCCCCGTCCCGGCTGAGGTGCTGACGCAAGGGACGACGTGCGCAAAGTGGTTTCCCAGCGATCAAGAGAAGATGAGCGGGTCCGACCTGAGACCGCAAACGGATCAATCAAGACCGGGTTTGGATATGCTGACATGGTTTAGTGCCAAGGTGTAACTTCCACGTTATATATCCAATCCTAAAAATATATATATAAATGAATAGATGAATAGATAAATAAATACATAAATAAATAAATAAATGTGTTTCAAAAGGCGCTTATAAATAATTGTATAATTATTGTAAATAAATAATAAGATAAAATAAATTATATGATAATAATACATTATAAATTTGGATTTTTTTAATTTACACTTTATTAGGATATTTTTATCTTATATATCCGCTATATTTTTTGCAGTTTATTTAAATGATACATATTACATATAAAGTAAAGTCTCGTTATATCGATATTCTCGGGAGTCGGAAAAAATATCGATATAACCGGACTATCGATATATCCGATCCTGCGGGCATGTAATTTTTCTCCTTGAGTTCATAGAAATAGTATCGTAATAAGCATTACTATCGATATAACCGATATCGATATAACGAGACTTTACTGTATATTTATTATGATATTTTAATACAGTAAAGTCTCGTTATATCGATATCGGATATATCGATAGTCCCGGTTATATCGATACTATTTCTATGCACGCACAGAGAAAATTGCATGCAAACAGGGTCGGATATATCGATAGTCCCGGTTATATCGATATTTTTTCGGACTCCCTTGAATATCGATATAACGAGACTTTACTGTATTATATATACCTATATATATTATTTTTCATATAGATATTATATATAAAATATATAAATATTATATTCAGAATACCTTTATTCGTCCCACAATGGGGAAATTTGCATAGATTACATATAAAATATAATATGTAATATCATTTATTTATATAATACCTAATATCTAATATATAGTTGTATTAACTATTGTATTAAGTTCATCCTGTCTACTTGATACATAATTTAAAACAGATTATTTTCTTACAGTGTATTTTAGGTGTTCAATTACCTATATATATATATATATATATATATATATATATATATATATATATATATATATATATATGTTTGAACATAAAATACACTATATCTATCTACATAGTTAATCTAATCTACATATTTATATCATACATACATATACACATATACACATTATACACACATTATATATATATATATATATATATACATATATTATATATATATATATACACACTTCTATTTGTGGCTTATTGCAAATCTGATTCAAACACATAGTCAACCAAAAGTCAACCAAACGATACCACATCATCGAACAAAGTATGTTAGCTTGATGCTAAAATATACAGTGAAATACTATTGACAGGCTATGCTCAAGTTTGCAATACATGTATTTGGTTCCGTCACCATCCGCCATTTTGAATCGAACGTAATTTTTGCTTAGCGTTCGAGGGAAAAAACAAGCAACTTCTTGTAAGGTTGTCAAAAAGATGTCCCAATGACGACCAAACGAGGAAGAGTTCAAAGAGCAAATCATCCTTCCCAAACAATCGTCTTCTTTTCATGAGCGCTAAATTGTATCACCGCGGGCTAACTGACGAAAATTCCTCAGACAAAAGACACTCGGGACTAAATTACTACTTTCACAATGTCAACCTCCCCTGAAAAAAAGTAAAAGTGCATCACTGGTAATTTGTTACATTCCACTTGAGGCAAAAGGGGTCTTGACCTGTCACACCTTTGCTATTTCGCCCAAAGTGCCGCTTAGTAGCTTGATGTGCGTGCGTGTAAAACGGCTGGAGACAAGCACCCCCGCCCCTTTCTCCTGCCACAGGTGCCAAAATACGTACACTATATATTTAAAGGACAACCGACATCTCTGGACAAGTTGTGTCCATAATTTGTAAAATGGCTTCAAATGACTTCTACTGAGCGTATTTTACAAATATTCCGCAGCATATAGCTATATTTTACGTTTTAAGACTCGCGCTGAATATTCAGCAAGTCTTGTTTTTGAGTTGGTGACGAGTCCTCACCCTACGTCACTGAAGGAACGCCCCTGACCGAAAAAAGGACACATTGTAGCAGTCCTTCCATCACGTCAAAGCATTTTGCTGTACTTGTTTGGTCTGAAAACTTCGTGTTGCACCAAAAACAGGCAGAAGAGGGCGACAAAGCTCCGTGTAAGGAATTAATCAGCCTGTGCAAACGGGCTGATTAATTCCTTACACGGAGCTTTGTCGCCACTTTCTGCCTCTTTTTTGGTGCCACATTTCCCCCCCCCCTATTGCCTCAAAATGGCACGGAATAAATTCTTTAATCGATTGCAAACATGTATGCTTTCCTCTTCAGAACTATTTAAATCATATTCATAACTGGATGAGTAACAAGAAAGCATATTCTCAGAATCTGAAGCCATTGTTTTGATTCTCGAGCGAGGCAAGACGTCTGGGCGTGACGTCACGAACAAGGGGGTGGGACCTTCTGAAACTGGCCACTTCCGGGTTCATTTTGAAGTAGTTTTAGGACACGTATACTCATTTTTATTGGTGTTTTGGACACTAAGTCATTTGTATTGGTGTTTTGCATTTGACTAAAAATATCATACGGCGTGTTTTGGGTATTTTAGATGCTATAAAACGTTTTTCTGATGTCAGTTCGGAAACAAAAAAGTGATGTCGGTTGTCCTTTAAGGAGTAGTACAGACCTACAGTCCGGCTAGTCTGTTTGTGAACATGACTGCACAAGTTTTGGCCTACAGCAGCTCCTTGCGAGTGTTGTCATTTTGCATTTACGTATTTGACACATAACGCAAACACAAGCCTGGCCTGGGAGGTTGATGTGAGGTTGAGGCGAGGGAGGTCTGACCGTTTGACTTGTGTGACGGGAGCGCCGTCGAGGCATCGTAACATTTTTTAAAAAATATACTCAGATGGGGAATAAAACACACTCCAGGCGCAGGCTGTTCTCACGCGGTGTGACGCTAGTGCTCGTCATGTGGGAACCACTTGGTGACTTTTAATGTGTCTCTAAAAACACACACACACACACACACACACACACACACACACACACACACACACACACACACACACAAAAACACATATACACACACACAGCAAATTTTTAAATCTCGTATCGCTGTTCAGAATATTGGTCCAAAGCAACATGCCGTCGCTATTATTAATTAAAAATATTAATATATTGCACGTCTTTAATATTCAGATGAAAAATTATGTTTTTGCCTCTATTTTACTGAAGAGACATAATGTTATGTTTTTATCATATATATATATATATATATATATATATATATATATATATATATATATATATATATATATATATATATATACACACACACGCATATATATATATATATACATACACACACACGCATATATATATATATATATATATATATATATATATATATATATATATATATACATACACACACATGCATATATACACACATATATATATATATATATATATATATATATATATATTACAAACACACACACACATATTTATATAGGTTGTTGTAGACGTGCATATTCCACCATGACGTCACTGATCCACTGCTGAAAAGGATGCTTTGATCCTCTCTTCTTTCATATAGAACTGGTTCATGACACAAAGAGGGTACAGCAAGTACTGAAGAATGAACGACTCTTTGTGTCTTTGTGCTGTCAAATTGGTTATTTGTTTTTTTGTGGGTTTTTTTTTTAACTACAGGAAGGAGTGGCTGACTTTCCAGCAGCTACTGTATTTTGTTTTTCTACTTCTTTTTTTCCTTTCCTCACTTTGCTGCTGTGTTACTACCGGGTAGAGTGAAGGCTGGCACAAATGGCTGCCGCTGCTCACCCGCACGAAAAACAAAGTTCTTATCCCGTGACTGTAAAGTGTCCTTGAGAGTTTTGAAAGGCGCATAGAAATAAAATGTATTATTATTATATATAAAATACCTAATATATGTTTTATTCTTTATAATTTTATTTATGGTTTTATTGTTGTGGTGTTCTTTTAATAGTAAAGTGTCTTTGGGTGCTTTGAAAGGCACTTGTAAATTAAATGTTTTGATTATATATTTTGTTTTTGTGCAAATACTGCCCCCAAGCGGTCAGGTGCTGGTACTGACGTTATGGAATAAATAAATTGCATGAAAGTTACTTTTCTTTTCGGGCAAAACTCAATATTTTTTGGTATGTGTGCAAATAAATAGATTTTTTTTTAAATCAGATATGTGAGGATAAAATAATTAGCATTTAAAGTTAAACTTAACCTGTGACTGTAAAGTGTCCTTGAGAGTTTTCAAAGGCGCTTATAAATATACTTATTAGTATTAAAGTATTCCAATTAGTAGAAGGTATACTAAAAAAAACACACACACACACACACACATATATATATATATATATGTACACACATACATATATATATATATACATATATATATATATATATACACATATATATACACACATACACATATATACACATACACACACATATACATATACACATACACACATGTATACATATATACACACACACACATATATATATATATACACATATGTATGTATACACACACACACACACATATATATATATATATACATATATATATTTGACTAAAAATATCATATTGTGTGTTTTGGGTATTATATATATATATATATTTTTTTTTTTTTTTGTGTGTGTGTAACATCCGACTTACGACCACCTGTACTTACGACCATGGCCTCCAGACCCATACATACCCATGTCATTAAGCCTCAGAGTCTCTCTTCAACATTTTGAATGGATTTCGACTTACGACCATTTCGACTTACGACCGTTTGGTCGGAACGGAACTCGGTTGTAAGTCGGATGTTACTTGTATGTATATTCCTTTTTTGATTGTTTTTAATCAGTGTATAAAATAACAACAGACGATATTTTGTTCATTCACAACATTTTATTAGGCGATATAAAGGCTGAGAAAATCAAATTGAAAATAAAATAAAATACACCCGTACACCAGGAAGCACCTCCCGTTAATGTCCCGCTTTCAGTTTGTCTTCCACGGATTGATCCCCGCGTGAGCCCCCCAAACAAGGGGGGCTCTTAGCCAGGCTTGGATCTCCACGCCACTGCTCGGGCGTCTTGGCTTGGATGGCCAGCGCGTGGACGTGAGCGCTCAGCTCCACTTTCAGCGCTTCGTTGACCAGACGGTGGCGCTGAAGCAGCGACAGGCCTTGAAAGCGACCGCTGACGACCAGTACGCGGAAGTGCGATTCCGAACCGGGGGGTACGGCATGCATGTGGCTTTCATTGCGCACCTCCAGGTGGTCCGGATGAAATGCGTCCGTCAGTTTGCTGGTGATGGCGCCCTCCACGGGCTTGGAGGTATCCATGTGAGAGGCTTGGCGGGTAGCGAAGATGCGATGGGCAGAGCGAGAGTAGCGAAGGATGGCGGGCAACATCGGACCATGCATGGAGTGCACCACCTGATGGCTACGTAGTTCATACATATATTTCAGTAAGTCGCCCTCGAGTGGTGGGTAAACGGATTACTATTCGGTTGTATTTAAAGGACAACCGGCAACTCCGGACAAGTTGTGTCCATAATTTGTAAAATCACTTCAAATGACATCTACTGAGCGTATTTTAGAAAGATTCCACCGCATATAGCTATGTTTTACATTTTAAGACTCACACTGAATATTCAGGAAGTCTTGTTTTCGAGTTGGTGATGTCACGTCAGGAACGCCCCTGACCGAGAAAGCGACACACAATGCATTTTGGGTACTTTGTTTGGTCTGAAAACTTCATGTTAATCTGTGTTGATGGCGAAATTAGAAAGGAAACACATAAATCACACGATGGTGAATCGTGTGTGGCACCATGACTACTATTTGATACTAGTTGACACAAATTTCCAGCATACAAATCAGCCCATATCCAACGGAGCTTGTGCGCCATCTTGTGCATTTTCTGGGACGCTGCATTGAAGTCCTGACGGTTCGAATTGATACGGAAGGACTTCTTTCATCGATTGCAAACATGTATGCTTTCCTCTTCAGAACTATTTGAATCATATTCATAACTGGATGAGTAACAAGCAAGCATCTTCTCTGAATCTGAAGCCATTATTTTGATTCTAGAGCAAGGCAAGACGTCTTGGTGTGACGTCACGAACAAGGGGACGGGACCTTCTGAAACTCGCCATCTCCGAGGTCATTTTCAAGTAGTTTTGGGACACTTTAAATCATTTTTAATGGTATTCTGCATTTGAGTAAAAATATCAGCCGCCGTGTTTTGGGTATGTTAGATGCTATGAAACGTTTTTGTGATGTCAGTTAGGAAACAAAAAAATGTTGTCGGTTGTCCTTTAAACTGTAAAAGCACTTTGTTTCAGGTGTTGTTGGGATAGTTATTTGTGCATCAAATATTTTTTTATCGTTTGAGTGAAATGCTGTTAATTTAGAAATTAATGAAGTGCAAATGCAAAAATGAAACTAATACATTAGAAATGTTAAAACAGTAAAGCAGAAATTATTGGTTTGTATTTGGGTAAATTAAAACATATACAATACTGTTGTAATGTGTCAATAAAGGGGCATTTTACAAGAAAATAATTTCACAAGAATACATTTGACAGAAAAACTAACTAAATAAAAGGTAAATATGATGAAAAAAATAAATAAAGAAATATATGAAGTATACCAAAAAACAGTTTTTTAATAAGAAGTTGATTTTATCATCTTAAAAAATGAACAAAAAGCTTAAATATTCCCCCTCAAAAAGAATGTTCATATTTCTCCAGAAATTGACATTGCCATTCTGGGAAACAATGAAATTTGAGTGTCATTTTTGTCGATTTTTTTGAACTAATTCTTTTTGAGGGAGTGAAAAAAAAACACTTAAAATGAACCATCGAAAGAAATTAATTAATAAAGCATTCAGGCTTTATAATATTATTTTCCTTTCTCGTTTATGAAGACCACGGAGACCCTAAATGTCAACATGACAGCGCTGTTACAAGCGTCCAACGCCGGTGGTCTCAAAATGACGCTTGTGAAAATGTTATTTACTCGTTAACGTTTGGAATGTTATTCTCCTAACGTTGCCAATTAAACACCCACCATTTTTTTGCGTCAGCTTGTCGACAAACCTATTGCTTGTTGAGCTAGCATTAGCAGCTAACATTCCCATAAACATCGCTCCCGTCCCCTTTTTGTTGATGTTTTTCAACCTATTTATGACACACATCCCCGCTGTATATTAAAAAACAACATATCCACCCAGGGATTCGAATTAAAAACACTTAAAGTGAAAGTTGAGGTTTAAAAACAAAACACCGCCATCTCACCTTGCAGGTCCTGACGCGAGGCCGGCGCATTCGTGACGTAATTGCAAGTCTGAAATAAAGTTTTGTAGTCTTCGCCTGTTGCTCGGCAATTCCAAGGCTTTTACGGTTAGCGTGTCAACGTTTTTAAATAACATACTTGTCTAATCCTTTTATTGGTAAACAAGGAACAGTGAAATTTGAATTTGGAAAAAAAAAACATCGAAATTTCACCTTGCTGGTCCTGGCGTGAGTCCGTCGCTTTCGTGACGTGAGAGACAGGGTGGAAATGGCGTTATGTAGTTTTTGCCTGTTGCTTGGAAACTCCAATATGTCCGAGATTTGAGCAATTGCCGTAGTTGTATAATCTACTTGTCTAATAATCTGATTGGAGAGCAAGATTGTACTTCTTCCAATTACTTTTAATTATGTAAACTGAGTTGAACTATAAAATGTATTGATTTATTTTATAACATAACATAAAACGTGACAAATATGAACCAAGGACAAAGATGCTCTTTTCATCATAACTTTTATTCCGTATAGTTCTTCCATAATTCTAAAGGGTTGATTGCAAACCCCATGATGTATTTTCAGAAAAATATCACACAGCTTTGAAACAAAAGCAAATTCTAACTTGGGTTTACGATGAGCCATCACACTGACATGTTTACTGAGATTCCATTCTCTTTTTAGAAAACACAAAATCAAAGACAACATACAGAATTTTAACATCTTTTGTTTGTTTTTTTGTTATTTTATTTTAGACTTTCATATCCATGATTGCACACACAGTTGGTTTTGTTTACAATGAAACTACATATCCTACAGCACAGTACACACTGACAAAAATGAGCAATTCTTTGTTACATTGAACAAATGGAGTAGTGAACAAATGGGGTGGTTTCGGGATTGTGTGTGTGTGTGTGTGTGTGTTTTCTTTTTGTACACTAGCAGAGGGCAAAAGAAATCAAGACAACTTATTGCTATGTTAGCTTCTTTCGCGCGCCACGTATCGTCTTTTCACAAAATGAACCCTGAACCAAAGTTGGGTTCCAACCAAAGTTTGTTCCAGGAACTTTAAGTTTTCAGCGCCGCTACATAAATAAAATGGATCCAATCTCAAGTGTTGTTTGGGGTCTTCCTTTTACCCCAGAACTAAATTTAAAGGACAACCAACGTCTCTGGACAAGTTGTGTCCATAATGTGTAAAATAGCTTCAAATGACTTCTACTGGGCGTATTTTACAAAGATTCCACCCCATATAGCTATATTTTACGTTTTAAGACTCGCGCTGATTATTCAGGAAGTCTTGTTTTTGACTTGGTGACGAGTCCATACGTAACGTCACTGAAGGAACACCCCTGACCGAAAAAAAAGACACATTGTAGCAGTCCTTCCATCCCGTCAATGTATTTTGCTGTACTTGTTTGGTCTGAAAACCTCGTGTTGCACCAAAAAGAGCCAGAAGAGGGCGACCAAGCTCCATGGAAGGAATTTATCAGCCTGTGGAAACGGGCTGACTAATTCCCTACACGGCTTTGACGCCATTTTCTGCCTCCCCTGGGTGTGACATTTCCCACCCCTGATGCCTCAAAATGACACTGAATAAATTCTTTAATCGATTGCAAACATGTATGCTTTCTTCTTCAGAACTATTTGAATCATATTCATAACTGGATCAGTACCAGGAAAGCATATTCTCCGAATGTGAAACCATTGTTTTGATTCTCCAGCAATGCAAGACGTCTTGGCGTGACGTCACGAACTGGGGGCGGGACTTTCTGAAAATGCCCAATTTGCAGCTCGATTTTTGGCAGATTTTGGACACTTTAATGTCTCCGTGTTTTGGGTGCGTGTTTTGGGTATTTTAGATGCTATAAAACGTTTTTCTGATGTCAGGAAACAAAAAAGTAACATCGGTTATCCTTTAAATATAAACAGATGAGAGGCAATCTGAAGCTGAGGTTCCAGTAACTTTTAGCACTTGGTACCTTAGTTTCCTGGAGCTTGTAAATTCCAGCTTGAGAGCACGAGCAGGGTCTTTTTTTTTAGTACCCTGCAACTAAATTTAAATAGATAAGAAGTCATCTGAAGCTGAAGTACCAGGAACTTTTGGATCTTGGGACAATAAATGATGTCTTTTGTGTCTTTTCTTGGTTGCTTTGGAAGTCCAATTTCTGTGTCTCCAGGTCACATGACCGACATGATCTTCAGTTCTATGTACATATTTTCATTTGTATAGAGTACACATCACGCTTGATGTGTAAAAACTCAGGAGGTAAAAAAAAAATATTTGGCAAGAGTTAACAACGTGGGAAAAAAATGGCAGACTGAAATTGTTTAAAAAAATTAAAATAAGATAAAAAAAAGAACCAAAAAAAATGAATGGGGGTAGAGTCAAGGTCTGCTTTGTCACTTTGCTAAATTGTCTGGTTAGGTAGAATTTGTGCTTTTTATTATTATTTTTTTGCCCAGTATGTGCGTGCACGCATGTGCGTTTTAGTGCAACGGGCCATCTGGTTGGCTCGATTCAAAACTTTATGTAAAAAGCAGCCGCCACGATTTCACGTGCCTTCATTTCTTCCATATTTATCAAAGCCTTATTCGAAAATGGATCCAATACACTTTTTTTCTGCATTCAATGTCCCGAAGTTAAACTATGTGTACAACGTTGTTGTTGGGATACACATTTGCAATACAAAAAGATGATAATTACAAAAATCACCAACATAGCTTATGGCTCCTTGACTTCAGAGTAACTTCCTGGAGTGTTTCAGAATCAGAATCAGAATCAGAATACCTTTATTCGTCCCGCAATGGGGAAATTTGTTTGAGTACATTTTTAGAATTTAGACTCAATCAAGTAGTTGAACTAACCCCACCCACCCCCCAAATTGAACAATATATAATTTTGTGGTACTTGTAGTTCCAGGAACTAATCGGTTCCAATTATATATTTTCCACCACCCCCCAATTGAACAATATTATATCATTTTGGAGTACTCATAGTTCCAGGAACTATTTGGTTCCAATGATATATACTACTGGACCCTCCGCACCCTGCCCACCACCTTTTCCAGCTACTCCCCTCAGGCAGGCGCTACCGATCCATGCGCACCAAATCCAGCAGACATTTAAACAGCTTCTTCCCCCAAGCCATTAACTCTTTGAACTCTTTCAACAGTAGCCAAAATGGAACTGTATAGTGCAACTTAGCAGGTTTTTTTTGACGATACTAGTGCAGCGTGTTCTACCGGAAACAAATCCCTTGTGTGTTCTACATACTTGGCAATAAAGATGATTCTGATTCTGATTTCACACACCCCCACCCCCCAAAATTGAACAATGTATCATTTTGGGGTACTTTTAGTTCCAGGAATTAATCGTTTCCAATTATATATTCCCCCTCAAAATAACCAATATATCATTTTGGGGTACTTTTGTCCCAGTAACTAATCGCTTCCAGTTCCATGTATATATTTTCACCATCCCCTGGCCCCCCTCAAATTGAACAATATATCATTTTGAGGTACATGTAATTCCAGGAACTAATCAGTTCCAATTATATATTTTCGCACTCCCCCCCCCCCCCCCCCCAATTTGAACAATATATAATTCTGTGGTACATCTAGTTCCAGGAACTAATCGGTTACAATTATATATCCCGCCCCTAAATTGAACAATATATCATTTTGTGGTACTTGGAGTTCCCCCCCCCACCCCCCCCCCCCCAATTTGAACAATATATAATTCTGTGGTACATCTAGTTCCAGGAACTAATCGGTTACAATTATATATTTTTGAAAGTACTACTGTAAAAGGGTCTCGTTTTGACCCTAAGTGGTAAATCACAATGGCGTTTTGAATTTGGAGGGGGGGGGGGGGGGGGGAGGAAAAAAAATAATGAAAATCAATTTCCCAGAAATAATTTGAATCAAATATGATAGGGAACATAATAAAAGAGAATTTAGAGTGAACGTTCAAGTATTTTTTCAGTTCTTGGGTTTAACAAGTACCAATCAGATATGTTGTGTGATTGTTTATTGAATTTAAAAGAAGTTAGCAAAAATGCTATTATCGAGAATCTGTAGTCATTTGAGTCAAATAAATGTAATCCTTTTCGAGATAGGACGTTGAAGTGATTTAAATCAAAATGGAATTGCCACTGCGCCTTTTTATAAAGTTGCATCTAATATGGCTGCTATCCTATAAAATGGCAGTTTCGACATTAAATCATGTGAACGTAGGTGAGCGACGGTTGCTATATTTTTTGTTGAATCGACCCTGTGCTGTTACAGTCTCAGCCCTTGGCAGTGAATCTCATTTTAAATGTGATTAGCGACACCTATTGGTCAAACCCTGAAGGTTTATGTTAAGTTCGCTGAAATGATTTGGCCAAAGAAAATCAACGGGAATAAAATTATGATGGTTGTGGTGATATTGCACGGGAAGGTTTTCCATATTGCACGAAAATAAGGCTAACATTCACTTCACACAGGTCGTTATCATAATTGTTATGAATATAATTTCATATATTAGGCATCTGTCATCTCACATAACACAGAATATTGTCGCTTTTCCACTGCAACACAAAGATATCGCCCTACCAGGGAGTATTTATTTGGCTGAGTTAGGATAATACGCACATGCTAATGTTAGCATAGCCTTAGCTGTACTCCACAATCTCCATTTTGATGCCCTTTGGATCCTCTTGGATGAAATTGGGGTCGTTCTTACCCGCAGGTAATCGACTATCGCTTGCTAGGTTGACCTTCATCTTGAGATAAATGGAGACTACGGCGCCTGATGTTGTGATCTTGCTGCCCATAGTCTCCCCTTGGAAGGTTGAAAAACACATTTTGTGGCGCTGGCAGACTCGGACGATTGTCGCTTTTTGTATGATCCTTTTCGCTTACCGGATACAAAATGGAACTTATTTTTGGCATCGACACGTGTCGACACTTTCCACCATTTGGACTTGAGAACGGACAAAGCAAGTGGGAAACCTTGCGGTGGAAAAGCGCCATTTTGAAAAGAGCTTGGTCTTACATTTGTACTGTACATGGTTTTGATGCTTTTTGAGTACATGTACATCCATACATGTACATACATACATACACTTGGACATGCATAACACGAAGTGGAGGTGGGCGGTGCCAGGAGAAGTCCTAAAAAGCCATTTCTTTACAAGGGGATTTACGATATGAAAGCACGCACACCCGCACTACGCTTGTGCTTTTAAATGGACACTTGATGACTTTCAAGTCGACGTTAATGAACATGTTTTTAAAGGGCAAGAGGGGCTTCGTTTTGGGCCCACCACAACAAAAACAAACCCGGAATGCTGAAGGGTTTTAACAAAACAACCATTAATGAAAATGCCTTTTTCTTTTTTTACAAGCAAAGGCATCTAATGGAATGATTTGTGGATGTGAGTGGACGAGCTATCGGATTTCGTATGGCTCACCATCAGGAGCCTCCCAGTTCCCCGGACCCCCGACTTCCGCCATTTTTTTTGGAGGGGGTGTCGCGAATTGAGTCATGATTCTATTCAAACCAATTGTGACTAAAGCTCCAATCTCACCTTCGTTAAGTTCCCCCCCTTATGGCCGATTATTATTGAAGCACCTGACCCCTGGTCTCGGGTAGTTTGAGGGCCAGGAAACTGCCGGCCGCCAGCGCCCCCGATGCGAAGAGAATGGGCACGGCCTTGGTGATGCCCACGAAGGACGTGAAGATGCTGATTCCCAGCACTGCCGCCAGCTTGCAGAGCGCGTTGAGGAAACCGAACGCCGTGGTCCTGTATACAAAATGTTATGAAACGCTTCAACAGGAAAATATTGACTCTTTGATGGAGAATAAGAAGTTATCATATTTAAAAGTTTCATGCTGTTATATGCTTAGTCAACATGTGTGACTCGAATATACAATTGAAGCACAGAGAAACCTGGGGTCAATCTGAGGTCAACAGACACAGCTTGTTAAACTGTCATCTTCATCTCGGAGATCTGGCCTTGGACAGAATTTAGGACTTGGGAAACTCCTTTATCACAGGAGTAATTTAAGACTTGAAACTCCTTCACAGGAAGAGCTTATTAGCCAGGTTACAAATTTATCAGTTCATGGAAAAGACAATGTTGTATAGCTTACAGTTGTTCGTGCTTAGAACTCAAGAGATGCAGTATTCTAATCAAGAAAATTATGTTTTACTACTGTATCACTTAAATTTGCATATACTCTCAATAAATTGCTTGGCAGAGGGCTGCAGAATTCAGACGTCTGTCATGAATGGCTGCGTCTCCTGCCGGCAGTAAAAGACAATCTTTCTGTGTTTAAGCCTTTGTCCACAGTGTCCGATCGAACATCTCTGACACTCTTGTTTGGAATACATTTCAAGTTACAAAAGGTAAAAATACAATATGGGAAGATGCTCCTGGCATCCCATTGGCTAAGAGGGAGTTCTAATTAGTTTTTTTTTCAAGTGTAACATGTATTTATTACATCTTTTGATGCATTTGTATACTTTAGGAAACATTTATGTCAGGATTTTGGGGTGGCTTGGAACAAATTTGGGTTGGTTTTTTTTTGCGCGGTGGTGCCGATAAAGCGCTGGCCGGGGCATCTGGCAATGTTTTTCTTTACCACAAGGGGGCAGTATTTCCCTTTTTTCCATATTAGCGCTTTGTTCCAGCTTCAGCTGTTGTTAATGCGCTATATCAACCAATATGTATGCATTGCATTGTATTTTGTACAGCTGCCCTATTTCATGCTCATATAACTTCAGACCCATATCATTTAGGAATTAACTCTTTATTTCTGATGAAAGCTGAGCATCTAAGGTTTCTTACGCTGCATTGAATGTTTATGTAGTCCTAAAACTCAATACAGGTAACATCCGACTTACGACCAACTTGACTTACGACCACCCATACTTACAACCATGACCTCCAGATCCAATTAAAAAAAAAAAATAATTCTATGCCTGGCACCGCAACGCACTAGCAGGCCAGCAACGCGTAGGACAATTTTGGCCAGCCAGCTAGCATCTCACTCTCGCACAGCAATCGACCGTGTGATGGCACCAGAGGGGGGAGTTTGCGGGTCATTTAGCCTCCGAGTCTCTATTCAACATTTTGAATTGATTTCGACTTACGACCATTTCGACTTGCAACCGTTTGGTCGGAACGGAACTCGGTCGTAAGTCGGATGTTACCTGTATTCTGTGGGTCCTGGAATTCAAGTGACAATGGCAAAAACTCTGGCACTGGAGTGGACACATTTTTGCACATGTGTGGCAGTGAATGAGTTAATTTTCCTAAGTCCAGGTACCACTATACTACTATTTTCTGTATATTAAGTCCATCAATCTGTGGATCTATCTGGAAGACATCCATCCAGCCGTCTATCATCCTTCAATCATCCATCATTTATGTCTTTTGGTAACACAACCAACACGACCGATATGATCAACTTTAGATGCCGTTATACAGATTCAAGACGTTTAGTGACATCAGCGTCATCACGGTGGTCCGATCACATTGCAATTGACGTCACGTCAATCATTGAAAATCGACATTTCTGTACCTCTTGTCCGAAGGGTAGAGCTCAACGGTCAGCACATCCAAGGCGTTCCAGGAGGCGATGCTGATACCGCCAAACAGGCAGAGTAGCGCGATCATGGCAGACTCGCTGTTGCCGAATGACAGGAAGAAGCAGCTGACGCAGGAAATCACGCTGGAACCCGCTGGAGAGAGCAAAATGACAAGCGTTGGAGGCAGGGATAGCAAGGTCTTCTCTGCTGGCATTACCGAGACCTATATTTACAACCAGGACCTATGTTTACAACCACATTTTTTCTCAGAGAATGTGCCATTGATAAGCAGCAATGGCAGAAAATTATGTTTACCGAGCATCCTGAGCCGTCCGATCTTGTCCATCAGCAAGGCGGAAACAATGTTGCCCGGTAACACAGCCAAGGTCCCCAGGAAGCTGACAAAGTAGACCATGTAGGCGTTGTTCTCATCGCTTACGTCGCTCAGCAGGCAGCCCTCCTTGTTGTGCAGGAAAGTGCTGTTGATCAGGCGGCTATTGACCAGCCTGTACTTGAATAGGTCTTTGGAGAGCGTAGAAGGAACAAAGGCCAGGTGTTAGACCCGATCGTTTGGGGGACATGAGCTTCAGTAACATTTTTCAAATTTGTTTCAGAACACATATTACCCAAAAGTCTGGAAGGATATAACTAAAGTGTTAGTACAGATGGCCCAAATCTCAGTATCAGTGTGGCAAAAGCGGCCTACATTTGGGTGTCGGTATGACAGGAAGAATATTTGATGATCAGGCAACCACATGTGGGCACCAAATTTGGGTGTTGAGATACCAGACAGCGGTCAGATTGATGAAAAACAGGGTACAAAAGCAACACATCTTTATTGTCACTCACACTAACGCGACACAGCAAAGGTGTAAATATTTCTAAAAATTGTCCTGTCGTTTGGGTTTTTAAACCAAAATCATGTAAAGTGAAGCAAAGTCTTGAAGATGAGGAAGAATTCAAACACCACTGGGAGCAAAAGAAGCTCACGTCTGAGCTCAAGTCATGGACGGTAGTTTTCAACACTTCTGAACCAACAAGAGCTTCAATACTGGCATATTTGTGGCTTGAGGTTGGGTGAATTGTGCTCTGTAGAATCATGATTCTGGAGAAGGTTGGCTTGGAATTGTGGTCCATGTGACTCTCAATGGGGAACTACTCTGGAGACTGAAGAACCCAGCGCAGAATCAAGTATGGCAATTCTGGTGTCTCAAACGCAGAGGTTCTGGATGATTCTGATCCCAGAGAACATTGACTTGGAGCAGTGTCCTAAAGGTCTATTAAAGGATGGAAACTTTGGAGAACAAGTGGCAAAGTCTAACTAGGTGGTCCCAGGATCCATCAATGGGACGCTCAGTAACATTATGATCCTGGAGCTTTGCTTGGAATTGTCTGCTGCGTTTCAGTAAATGAGAACTTCTATTTGCCACATCCAAGCCGAAGTATTGGATCGTAAGTTTGGAAACAACTGCATCTACACATGCATTCTGGTTTCATGTGGCACATCATCTTCAAGCCGTTTGATGATAGTGAGTGGTAAGGGATATTGAATGAACTCCACCATAAAACTAAAGTATTGGGTGCCATCAAGGAAGTAAACAGTAGACAAGAGGGAAGAGGACGGAGGATGGCAAGAGCAAAAAAGTAATCACTTCCTGTTTGTGCTCCACCAAAAACATTTCCAGCTGGGAACCGCGGATAAGCTGCAAGGCTCTGCGTAGGTAAAATGAGATGATGGTTTCGGCGCAAAGGAAGATGAGCCGAGGAGGTGTCGAGACCCTCGTGAGCCACTTTTCAAAACGCTTGTAGGAGTGTGTGGTCTTCAGTTGTTTGTAACACAGGTTGGCATTCCTCAAAGAGGCCTTGGCAACAGGAGAAAGTACAGCTCTGGCAACTTTTAAAGACTTCCTGATAACTGGCACTGGTGCTCGAGGTTTAGGTGATACCCGTTTACCCCAAAATATCTCCTCATCCCAGGTGGGGTCTTGTGGATCACTTGGGTAGACCAGGCGAAGAAACCTCCCCAAGTCGGGGTCCGAGTTAGCCGGGTTGGCCATAGAGCACAACCAGTCGAGGGACACTTGCTAGTCGTCTTCTGGAATCAGATTTCTTTCGAAGGGGTTACGGAAAAGTGTTTCCAAAGGTGATTCACTGTCCTTAGAAGCAGGATAGCCCAGGTACCGATGGGCAGTTTTGGTCACCACAGACCCAACGAAGGTACCGAATATCAAGACTGGCATGCTCTCTAGCCATTACAAAACAACTCTGGTAACCATCAGACACCTCTGGTGGCTTTGCCTAGTCGCGACACGAGAGCTCTGCTGTGACATCAGAGAGTAGCCCCGTGATGTCATCGACATGAGGTCAAGCTGTGATGACTTGAGAAGAAGCCTAGACACCAGCAAGAGATATTTTTCTGGACTCTCATACATTGTTTGGCTTAGTTTTTCCGCATAGTGCTCTTTCAGATGGGACCCACCTAGAGACCGGCAGAGTTTAAACAGACAATGGACCAGAATCCACTTGTTCGGCAGTGACAAGAAACACTAAATTATCAGTTTAGTACTTGTGTACTTGTTTAGTACTTGAAAATGGACCCAAGATCCATATGATCCATATTCTGAAGTGGAACAACCATTTCCTTATATGGAACTGAGTACAGTTGCCATGCTTCCCTCACCTGTGTTGTAGAAGAGAGTGGCAATGAAAGTGCAGTTCTTGAAGAAAGTGTTACTGGAGGTGATGTCCTCAAAGTAGCACTCCTCAAACAATGAGTCCTCAAACACCATGGACCTCATTCTCAGGTTCATGAATCTGAAAAGCGTAGCCAAGTAGGTTCATTTGCGCAGTTTAGACAAAGTTCAAGATGGCGCTTGTTGACTTACTTGTCGTTGAAGTACTCCCCCTGGCGGTGCACCTGGTTTTCCAGGGTAAAATTGAAGGTGACATGCTCCACCTTCTCCTTGACAAAGACTTTGGTGCGTGAGGCGTACTCCTGCTTCTGAAGGTACTTGATCATGTCGGGGAACCACACGGTCAGACCGTAGTAGCTGTGGTGGCAAAATAGGGAGTCTCCGTTAAAATGTATATTCCCACAGTATATTGCCAAATCACCGCACTGTATCCTGAGGTAAGTGAGTCCCCCTACCTAAAGGACATGGAGAACCAGACGGCCATCATCATGTAAGTGGTGCGGCGGTACTCAGGGGAGAAAACTGTCTGGAAATTACTCCATACCTGAAAGGACAAACAGCATATTAATATCAATTACCAGCCATTCTGTCTTGGACGGTTGCTTCTGATTTGGGGTCATTAGAGTAAAATTTCCATTGAGATTAGTAAAGTGGCACATTTTGAACCAGTCCAGATTATTTTTGGATATTGCCTAAAAATGGTGTGCAGAGTCAGCCTTGGGAAAAAAATAGAATTTGAGGTGTGTGACAGGAATCAGATCAATGTAGCTCATGCAATTTGAAGCAGGGTTCTTGGGACTTTTTCTGTCATGATCGACAGATCCAATTTCGTATCAGTTAGTGTAATTGATTTCAGGTGTGACTTTATTTCAACGTCCTCGACAGGAGTCATAGATGGTCATCAATGTCTTGCCAAATCAACGTCAACGATCTTTTGACGTTGCCTGCTTTAAATTGGGACATCATTTGACTAACACCCTCGTGGAAGTCCATCAAACACTGGAATTGGCTCAGAACAGTTGCTTCAAACCAAACAGCTTTTTTTCTGTCTCCCAAAAAGATGCGTGCATACACACACACACACACACACACACACACACACACACACACACACACACACACACATTCTTGAATCGACGCTGCAGTACCTGATGGAAAAGCGAAGTGAGCTTTATTCTCCATTTCTCGTGCCAAGCGGCGCCATCTCCCAAGTTGACCAGCTCGTCCATCTGCTTCACTGTTTTGATGGTGGTTACCTGACATGTCAGTTGAATTCAGTTAAATTCTGATTGCGATATGCGCTACTCCCAAAAGGTCAAGGGGCATAGAAAATATGGCTTACAGAGAAGACCCTCTCTGGATATCCTTTGGCCCTCATGTTGGTGTCGTGGACCTGCTTCAGAATCATCCAGGCTTCGTCGTGTTTCCCATTCTGGAAGTGCATAAAACATCAAGATGAAATCAACATGTCACAGTGAAGCAAAAATGAGAATAACATATCCAAAATGACAATAACAATTCATAAATTAGTCGTACGACAATGTTGAACTGACCTCCAGATAGAAGCGAGGACTCTCCGGCATGGTGGTGAGGGCCGAAATGGCCGCCACTGAGGGGAACGCGCACACCAGTACAAAGACACGCCAGCTGTGGAACTGATAGGCTGAGCCCATCTGGAAACTCCAACCTGGGGTTGACGAGAGCATGTACAGCGCTATAGTATCCATAGGTGTCTTTGCCGTGTACGCACCAGAAATTTGACTGTTCTGAAAAATGACTACAAAACTAAAAATAAGACAATGGCACCTCTACTTAAGAACATCTATTCCAGTTAAGACAATGGTTCTTAATCTTGTTGGAGGCACCGAATCCCACCAGTTTCATATGCTCATTGACTAGACAAGGGTTCAATGACTGTCCACTAACTGCAGACTCGACTGAGGGGTGGACCGAACCCTTGAGACCGACTCACCGAACCCCTAGGATTCGATCACACCTAGTTTAAGAACCACTGAGTTAAGAGATTTCTCAACAGGTCAAACTTTGGAGTATTTGTTGTATTTTTTACACATGTTTAGGCTTTAAAAAAGGTTCTGTCAGGTTCTGTTGGAGCAGCTTCAAACGGATGGGGGCATTTACATAGAAAGCCCATTTCTGCTACCACATTTTGTCGTTCTTCCAGAACTAATTAATATAATAAGTAGAGGTACCGCTGCACTGGGGATATTAAAGTTGACTGACAAGTGCATTCACAGAAGATGGTGGAATAGAAACCTCACCATAGTGTGGGATGATGGCCCAGGCCATGGCAGAGGCATAGATACCGCCAATCATCCAGAACATGCACAGCCAGCTGAGGTGCTCCCCTCGCTTCTCCTGAGCCAGAAACTCGGAGTAGTAGGAGAACACAATCGGTATGGAGCCCCCGATGCTGCCACGGGAGCGAAAATGAGAACTTCAGATGTCAAGCAAAGTGAAGATCGCTAGTGTCTTTTCAAGCGACGTTCCCTCACCCGACTCCGGAGGCCAGGCGGCAGAAGAGGAAGGAGCTGTAGCCTTGCACGAAGGATGAGAAAAAGGCAAATACGCTGTTGATGGACAGCGAGATGAGCAGCGTCTGCCGCCGTCCGATGCGGTCGGCTAGGCCGCCCCAGACGAACGCACCCACCATCATTCCCAGATATACGATCAGGCCTGAAGTTGGGAGAAAAGATTTCGATTATAGAAAGTTCGAATATGATATTAATCCACATCCATTCATTTTCTGAACGGTTTTATCCTGACCAGAGTCACAGAAGGTGCTCTGGAGCATAGCCAAGGTATTTTTGGAGAGTTGGCAAAGGGCACCCGACACTGGTTGCCAGCCAATCACATGCAAACTCCACATAGGTAGGCCGGATCTGGAATCGAACCCGGTACCTCTGCATTGTGAGGTTGATACTAGAGTCTAGTGGACGCCCAGTAATATCACACCACACTCGCAGCTGATTGAGTCAGACATAGCACAACTGAAGGCCTAGGAGTGACATGCACAGCCATCCATTGTTTAAAGTACAATTTTATTAAAACTGTTTTTTTCCCGTTTGGGTCGCCTATGCCGAGGCCCGCCGTGATCGTGACGGCTGAGCAACATCCAGAAGCCAAAGATCCTCAGCTGAGGCGAGGGAACACTCCATGACTATTTATAGCCACCCCCCCCCCCACCCCCCTTACACTGCACGACACACTAGCCTTCAGTGAGACACATCTTTACACGAATACACACATGCGCACACACAGCCTAGAGCTTTTCAGCATCGTTGTCACAGACTCCATCGTCGTCCTCTTTTTCTCTTTTTTTCACCCCTCCCCCTACATCGTTTCTGAGCCATCAGAGATGCTCAGCTGCTCAGCACCCTCAGCTTCACCCGCTTCATCATCCCGCTCCTGTCATTGCTGCTTTTCTTAATTATTTGGTTTGTCTTGGTGAAATTCGCGTGCCAGTAAACTTAGGTTGGTAAGGGGTCTAAATGTCAATCCTGACTATTATGTATAGACTACAGTGATACCTTGGCTTACGAACTTAATTGATTCCCAGACAGAGTGTGTAAGGCGAAAAGTGTGTATCCCAAAAATTAATTTCCCATAGGAAACCATTAAAATGAAAATAATCCGTTCCTAGGTCCCCATAAAGCATAATTTTCTACTTTCGAATTTTCTTACCCTTAAAACTACACAAAATATACCTTATTTTATCTATAATAAATGTGCTATGGTATTATAATTCAAGAAATAAACTACAGTATAATTTGCATATACTCTCAATAAATAGCTTGGCAAAGGGCTTCAGAAGTTGGCCGTCTGTCTTGAATGGCTGCGTCCCCTGCCGGCAGTAAAAGACAATCTTTCTGTGTCCGAGCCTTAGTCCACAGTTTCCGATCCAACATCTCTGACAGGCGGATGAGCTAACAATGCTTTTTTTTTTTGCTAAGTAGCCCATAACCCTCGCTCCACCACCCCTCAAACCTGCATTGAAGCTCATAAATTTAAATGCCTGCTTTGTGGGATGGCTAAAAGTTAGTTTCAAGGCTTGGATTTTGGATTTGTTTCAAGTTTTAGGTTGGATTTAGGGTAGTGTCAAATATTTTGGATAGTATTTGGGATGAGTGGAAAGAGCTATCAATCAACCATAAATTCTTTTTGAGAAACACTCCAGGTCGCCTTTCCTCGGATGTCACGGAAACCGTTGATTACGACCATGATTTGGATGTATGCCCTCGCAATCAAAAGAGCCATTAAACACATTTGGTCAGCTGAGTGGAGAAGTGACATTGGACGCTTGAGAGTCGCGAAAATAGCAAACACTTGAGCTCCACGGAAGGCTCTATTAGCGACAGGATTGTTGACAGTTTGTCAATAAGTGCGCCAATGTGTGTGTGCGGGGGAGTGGGGGGGCGAGCAATAGAGAGAGAGAGAGAGAGAGAGAGAGAGAGAGAGAGAGAGAGAGAGAGAGAGAGAGAGAGAGAGAGAGAGAGAGAGAGAGAGAGAGAGATGATAGATGGTGGCCGGGATGAAGCAGGTGGGATGTGACTCGTATCAAGACTGCCGTTTGCTTCTATTAGCGTGACTTTTATAGCGTCCATGCTGCCATTATTTTATTGGTGGAGGTTTACTCTTCAGTAGGTGTTTAGTACTAGAACAATGTCAAATTTTATCTACATTCGTCAGTCAGGGTAGGAGTTACTGTCGGGTTTCGGGTTTTAGAGGTTAAGAGTCAGGAGTGGTTAGGGTTAGGGTTTACACTCAAGACGAGGTGATTGGGCTTGAGTTTGCATTGAAAAGCGTTTAAAAGGTTACGGTTGGGATTGGTGGGGTCAAATTTAAATGTGGGTATTAGGTAAAGGTCATAAAATTTGGGTGAACTTGTTAGGGTTAGGTTAAAGGTGCGAGATCAATAAGCTGGTGATGTTCAGGTTCCGGTTTGGTCTAGGGTTGAGAATCTTGCCTCAATGTATTGGAAACGTCGTCGGAAAGGGTATATGTTAGCATTAGCATTGTGAATGTTCTTCATTGAAGGCCTACACAGATAAATCATAGTTTATATTGGAATGATGGAACAAGGATTAAGGTTTAGGTTTGGATTTGGGAAGTGGTTTGGGGTAGAACTAGGCTCAGTTTGGGTTTAGAGCAGTGGTTCTTAATCCTGTTGAAGACAACGAATCCCACCAGTTTCATATGCTCATTCATCGAACCCTTCTTTCAATGACTGTGCCCACTAACCTCTGCGGTGGAGGATCCACCGAACCCCTGAGACCGACTCACCGAACCCTGAGGGTTCGATCGTTAAGAACCACTGGTTTAGAGTTTAGGGATCTTGCCTACATTCATCGGGAACATCTTTGGAAAGGGCTAGCATTTAGCATTGCGGATGTCTTTGGATGAAGGTGTTGGGGTAATTCGCTATACGAACATCTTTAAACATCTTTTTTGCATCATTTTGTTTTGGTTTGGACTTCCTGATTCGTCATCCTGCCTGCCTTTACATGATGTCACATCCCATTACGTCACATCCTATTGCTAATGCTATCCCAGTCCGCGTCTCTCTCTCTCTCCCTCTTCCTGCCTCCTCCTCGGCCGACAACGCGATGCCGTTGCACGCTGCTGTCTACAAGATTAAACTCATTTATTCTGTCCAACACCTGGCTTCCTGCTGATTTAACCATCCTCTACCATCAACACCCGTAGAAGCCATGAACCAAGGAAGAACGATCACTTCCAAACCCATTAGAAGGTCTATACGAGTGGATCATATCTTATTTGGAATGATACAGGAAGGATTATGGTTAGAGGTTGGATTTGGTAAAGGGTTTTGAGTAGAACTAGGCTCAGGGTTTGTGTTTAAGGGTCTGGAGTCTTGCCTAGATCCATCTGGAACATCCTTAGAAAAGGCTAGCCTGTGTATCAGGAACACCCGGGTCGAAATATCCCCAGGAGGCAATCCTCTGTAGATGGAAAATACCTTGGTGGAGGCAAACGGGACTGATTCTTACCCAGCATTCCCTTGTTTGGTTCCGATAGGCACATGTCCTTCTCGGCGCTTGGCAGCACAAATCCTACGACGAAGATCTCCACGCCGTCGGCCATGAGTGCCAAACCCAGCACAAAGTAGAGCGTCCACTGGAACTTTCCGTGGCCGCATTCTTGCAGGATGCTCTCGTACTGCTGGGCTAGCTCCTCCTGGTCCTTCCTGCGTTCGCCTTCATACGCCGACAGGTCCCGGAAGTGCTGCGCCTGTACCTGCGGTTGCGCGTGCACCGCCGCGCCGTCCGCCTTGCCCGTGTCTCCTCGCGGGATGCCCTGGTACTCGCCCTCGTAGATCTCGTCGTCCTCGTCGTGGCCCTCGGTAGAGTCACTGTGGGCGTCGTCATCGTTGGCCCGGCTGTCGTTGCGGTAGTAGCCTCTCCCGCCGCCGTCTTCGCCGGTCGGCACCCCGGCGTAGTCGTCGTCATCGTCTTCCTCCTCGAAACGCTTGTAGGAGCGGCGGGTGTACTCGTCGGCCATCTTGTCCACACCGCGCCCCATTTTCTTGCCGACCTGCTTCTTGGCCACCTTGGCGATGTCCTTGGCTCCGCGGATAAAGTCAGAGCGGTTGTCCCGGTAACGTCCGTCGTCATCCATCTTGGCTGGCGGAGGTGCTGGCTACTCACTGAATTGGGGATCAGGAGCGGTCCAAGCTCATGAGGGGGTGATGGCGACTCCTGGAGGCGACACCTAACGAGTCCTTATACGCTCCCTCCTGCTTGTGCGTCCGGACCTGAACAAACAACGGGACGGAGTTCATGTCACAAACGCCGAATTCTCTTTTATAGATTAGTTTTTATGAGTGTCCTCTATACTTCATGAATAGCAGTGATAGAGTTGTTTGGCTTGCTACCTAGCTAGCTAGCTATTTGCTATCTATTAGCTGTTTAGCTATCGATCTATCTAGCTATGTGGCTATTTAGCTGCCTGGATGGATAGATAGCTGGCTATTAGCTATTTATTATCTAGCTAGGTAGCTTTCCATCTATTTGAGTTACTTCCGGATTGAGTGAACGCTGGCACGTGTGGCTGCCGCTGCTCACCCACAGAAAGACTTATCCTGACTGTAAAGTGACCTTGAGAGTTTTGAGAGGTGCTTATAAATGAAATGTATTATTATTATTATTATTTTAGCAGTAAGGATATCTTCTAGACACGCCCATTTTTTTGTAAAAATACACCTTACATGACTGCAGGGGGTGGTAGAAGACAAAACGTCCCGGGCATGAAAGGAAACGGATGATTCTGCTTCATTCTTATTCCACCAACACAAAATGAATGACAATACTGTTTTTAAACCACTGCGGGTAATTCTCAGAAAGAACATTTTGTCCTTGAGTTGACCAAATTCACCGTGGCTGATTCGGACAAGCGTAACCAAGCGACTCACACTTCACTGTGTGAGTGTTGATGAACGAAGCAACGCATGCTATGAAAGTTTGCTTCGAAGTACACGTAGCTCAGGACCGGTCGCCATAAAAACAAAGGCCAAATTCGGATATTTCTTGCGATTTTAGGTAAACATCATCTGGGACAAGCAGAAAAAAATGATTTATCCAAGATGCCCATCTCAAGACACATTGACTTTAAAACAGAGACATTGCAAATGGATGGACTAGGACCAGGAGTAGGTGACTCTGGTCCTAGAGGGTCACAGACCAGCATTTTTTCGATTTTTCCCGCTTCCAACGCACGACACGATGATCAGATCGTCAACAACTTCTGTCAAGAGCCGAGAAAAATCGCGATTATTCGAATTCAGCGGATCGGAGGACAGAAAAATACGAGACGTGTAGAACAGCAGCTCTCTGGGACCAGAATTGCCTATCACTGAAAGAGGCTATTCCGGTTGAGTTCTGGCCCAAGGCAACTTTAAATTGGTAATTATATACGGAAAGCCATTTTGTCCCACTAATTTACTGCCAAATATGCCCTGAGTGTATGTGTGTGTGTGTGTGTGTGTGTGTGTGTGTGTGTGTGTGTGTGTGTGTGTGTGTGTGTGTGTGTGTGTGTGTGTGTGTGTGTGTGTGTGTGCGTGTGTGTGTGGTGATAATAAATGTTGATGACGACGGTGCTGCTAGTGTGAAATTGAACACAAACTGGGATGCAAATGAGCAATAGCGACAGCGGCCTGGGGTGTGGGGGGAGGTGTCAAAGTTGCCAAATATCGACCGCCCTCTTTTTTAAAAATACCATCCATATTTCCATATATTTGATATCCACGACCCTCGCATCAAATATGGATCGATATATTTGTAAGGCACCAACAAAAATGCACAAGTGCATATGACAAGGTCATTTTGACGCACGACGCAGAGCCCCAGTTGCCCCCCCTTAGACCCCATCTTACCCCTAATGAAACCCGTATTCATGCATTCAACTCCCTTTTACTGCGAATACGTTTCACATAACGTGTCAAAAAAATTCTAATAATCATCTAATGTTGTTATTAATCGTTGATAGGAAAAAAAAACTCGGTAGAAAATGAAGACTTTCAAAATAAATGTGCCCAAACGATTGAATCACGTGCGAGTCAAGTTCACCTTCAAGCCTTTTTTTTCCTCCCCTTTTTCTCCTCGGCGGTGGTAACCACACACGCACAACAACGTCCCTTCAATCCAACGGAGCCAATTGATGCTGATTAGCCCCCCTCCTCTCATTCCTGCTACATGCATTACCCAGCATTCCATTTTATTTTAACATACAAAATAACGTACATTGATGACCATTAATGATAACTGTCGTAAAATGAAGTTATCTTACCTGATCGTAATTAGTCGACGTCGATTTTAGTGCAGGCAATATAGTGCGACTCCTTTTGACTTCATCCCTCAGTGGTCGACGACCTGATGGGTGGTGACGTCACAACAATGGCAACGCCTCCTCCATCCTTCAAAATAAAAAAATGGAAAAGTGTGTGTGCGTGTGTTTGTGTGCTGCGCATGCTCATAAGACAGGCTTGGTGCAGTGGCGCGGGCACCCCGCACGTGCGCCAAGCTCGTGCCCTACGCTTGGCCACGTTGAGCCTCAAGGAAGACGCCCCCTGGTGGGCGGCAGGATACAGGGACGTATACGGTGATTCCAATTAAATCGAAGATAATAATCATGGATGAAAGAAAAGAAATTGGGAAAGATGGATGGAAGGAAGCAAAGATGATATGAAAGGAAGGATGACAATATGAAAGTAAAAAAGAGGGAAGAAGGAAGCAAACGTAGAAAGGAGGGAGGAGCATCGCGAGTGAAAAGGCGGGAATGGAGGAAAAATGGACGAACGGAGATGGTACGAGAAGAAAAGTGAATTGGATTTCATTGGATTGGATGTACCTTTATTCGTCTCGCAGTGGAGAAATTTACACTTCACGACAGCAAAGTTATGAAAGGAAGAGGAAAGGAAAGAAATAAGTCGAAAAACAAAATACAGGAGCTGCTAGAAAGGCAGCCATTATCGCGGCGCCATCTTGAAGTAAAAAAACAACTAAAAAAACTAAATAATAATGCAAAAAAGGCAAAGCGGGGGTGAGTGTGGGAGGAAGGATTAATTAAAGAAACAAAGTTTAATAAATAAATCAAATGTATTATTATTATTATTATTATTATTATAAATAACCTCCACCAATAATAATCGCTGTTTCATTGTTTGATTGCAGTATCAACTTTCGATCGATAGAGGGAGCAATAGACTGTCAAACAGTGGTGACAGGCAAAAACAGGCACACGCACGCGCACACACGCACGCACGCACACACACACGCACACACACACACACACACACACACACACACACACACACACACACACACACACACACACACACACATCTAGATTTGGACAAAAATATTAGCCAGCTAGCTAGCTTTCTATCTGTTACAGTTATTCTGGGTTGAGTAAACGCTGGCGCGTGTGGCTGCCGCTGCTCACCCACAGAAACACTTAATCCTGTGACTGTAAAGTTACCTTGAGAGTTTTGAAAGGCGCTTAGAAATCAAATGTATTATTATTCTTATTATTATTATAAAGTGACCGTGAGAGTTTTGAAAGGCGCTTATAAATGAAATGTATTGTTATTATTATTAGCTATCTATGTAGCGTTCTATCTATTTCAGTTACTTCCGGGTTGAGTGAACCCTGGCGCGTGTGGGATCTGCTGCTCACCCACTGCAAAATTGTGACTGTAAAGTGACCTTGAGAGTTTTGAAAGGCGCTTATAAATGAAATGCTTTATTATTATTATTATTATTATTATTATTATTTTAAAAAACAGGCAATGTTTGAGGTGACCTATAGTGTTGCTATGCAGCGAAAAAGATTCGTGAAAAAAATCAGTCAATTTTCGTCAGGCGCCTCGCGAAGCACTCTCATACCAGGTCCTCCCATATTTTTTTCTGCACGTCTTCCTCCATCGCCCCCTGGTGGCTAAACACGGACACGAAAACACACCACTTAAATTCAAAGTCGCATACGCTGTCTGCCTGACTGACTGTCTGTCCGTCTGTCTGACTTCTTGAACGCTCACCTTCATATTATGGCAGAAGAAACCCGAAGACGAAAATGATGGCGATGGTACTACTTTGCGCATGTGCGGCAGTGGCAGCGTGAGTAGTGGTGGATGCGGCCACCATGGACCTTCTGTGGCGGATTCTCGCTGCGCTCAGCTTTGATTGTTTCAAGTCATCATCGTCGTCGTCCAGCAGGTGATGATTGCCATTTCATTTTTTTAAAATAAAGTCAATTTTGGATGGATGGCACACACGCGCGGAAGGATCTTTGCGTAAAACGTCGAGGGGCATCTCATCGTGGAGTTGCCATTGTTGTGATTATTTTCTTTTTCATTCAACCACGACGTAATTGTTTTTTTTTCCAGTGCTGAAGGGAAATTAGTCATCATGAGACGATTTTATCCGTTCTCTTGTACCTTGTCATTTATATATATGGAAAAAATGTCTTCATCATTGAGCCATTTGTTGCACTTTGTAATTTTCGAAATCTCAATTGACGTCACAAATGGCGCTAATTGAGCACAGGTTGTGCTCGTTGGTGTCATTTTGTTCGTCTTTGATGGGATAAAAAACTGTTTTCATGATATTGTTCTTGCCAGTAATAACAATCATCATAATAATCAATAATAGTAATGATAATAATAATTAATAATAATACATTTCATTTTAAACACCTTTTGAAGCTCTCAAGAACACTTTACAGTCACAGACAAGCATCAGTTTATTTAATTATAATACCATAGCATTATATTATATTAGCATTATATATACCATATTTTGTGTAGTTTTAAAGGACAACCGACGTCACTTTTTTGCTTAACTGACATCAGAAAAAACACTTTATAGCATCTAAAATACCCAAAACACGCAGTATGATATTTTTATTGAAATGCAAAACACCAATAAAAATGACTTGAAGTGTCCAAAATCTGCAAAAAATTGAGCTGTGAATTGGGCATTTTCAGAAAGTCCCGCCCCCAGTTCGTGACGTCACGCCAAGACGTCTTCTGGCGGCTTTTGGGTGCAATACGGTTTTCAGACCAAACTAGTACAGCAAAATACATTGACGTGATGGAAGGACTGCTACAATGTGTCTTTATTTCGGTCAGGGGCATTCCTTTAGTGACGTCACGTACGGACTCGTCACCAACTCAAAAACAAGACTTCCTGAATATTCAGCGCAAGTCTTAAAACGTAAAATATAGATATATGTGGTGGAATCTTATTAAAATACGCTCAGTAGAAGTCATTTGAAGCCATTTTACAAATTATGGACACAACTTGTCCGGAGACGTCGGTTTTCCTTGATGGCTTAGAACATTAGAAAGTAGAAAATTATGTTTTATGGGGACTTGGGAATGGATTATTCCCATTTTAATTGTTTCCTATGGGGAATTAATTTTTGGGAAACACACTTTTTGCCTTACATACTCTGTCTGGGAGCCAATTAAGTTCGTAAGCCAAGGTATCACTGTAGCTTGATTGGTTCGCTTACCTGTCGAACTGACGATTCTCCAGGTCCGCCGGCAAGCAGAGCAGCAGCCAGCCGGGTAGCCTGGATAGCAGCTCGCTAACGGGCTCCCTGTCGCTAGGTCCCGACGCGCCTCACTGCCAGTGTTGCATCACCTACGAGGCCCGCCTCAAGCGCCTGTCGTGCGGCCACCTCTACTGCGACCCTTGCTGCCATCACATCGTCAACTTAGCCTTCCGGGATATCGAGGGACTCTCGGACTACCCGTGCCCCATGTGTAAGTCCCTCAACCGGGTCGGGGGTCAGGGAGCCTCATCGGGATGCTTCTGCGGACCACACGTCGGGAGGGCGGAGGACGTCGGGGGGTGGGGGTGGACCTGAAATGGATCATTAGCCAAAGCGCTACTTCCTGGGATCCGCTTGCAAGAGTTCTACAGAATGACTGGTGACTTTTTTTTTTTAGTCCAAAGTGCCCGAAGAGTCACACAAATGTTGTCTATTTTGTGCTACATTTTCCTGTTAGTAAACGACAAATTGAAACATGTTGAAGTTGGTACCGATGTTGTTTATGAAATGTCAAAATTCACCTGTAAAAAGTGTTTTTTATTTGCAAGAGTTGTATACGTCTCAGTATTTTTAACAGTACAGGTAACATCCAACTTACGACCACCCATACTTACGACCAACAACCTCCAGACCTTATGTTTAACATTTTAAGAAGGGGACTTTGCGAGTCATTTAGCCTCAGAGTCGCTATTCAACATTTTGAATGGATTTTGACTTACGACCATTTTGACTTACGACCGTTTGGTCGGAATGGAACTCGGTCGTAAGTCGGATGTTACCTGTATTTTAAGTTTGCACACATTTACGTCCCCCCCGGTTGTGACCAAAAACTGATTGTACAGTAAGTGCCGTGCTACTTTTTAACAGTTTCAGATCATATTTATTTTCTTTAAGAAAAAAAAACTGAATAAAGTTTGTCAGCTGTGTGTTGCACAAGTCAAAGTGCTGCTTTTTATTTTTGAAAAGGACAATAAAATAACAAAAATAGGCCAACACATACAAAATGTGACAGAAGAGCATTAGGGACAAGTTGATATATATTTTTAGAGATGGGGTATTATTCTGAGAACAAAGGTTGCAAATTTGCACGTTTCAAACGTGCAAATTTGCTAGGTTGAAAGTCACAAATTTGCTAGATTTAAAGGACAACCGACGCATTCCGACAAGTTGTGTCCATAATTTGCAAAATCATTTCAAATGACTTCTACTGAGCGTATTTTACAAAAATTCCATGGCATGTAGCTGTATTTTACATTTTAAGACTCGCGCTGAATATTCAGGAAGTTTTCGATTTGGTGACGATGCCTGACGTGACGTCACTGAAGGAACGCCCCTGACTGAGAAATCGACACACAATGCATTTTGGGTACTTTGTTTGAATCAGAATAATACCCCATCTATCTATCTATCTATCTATCTATATGGATAGATTTCAACTTGGCCCTAATGCTCATCCGGTCAATTCGTACCAAAAAAAAAAAAAAAAAAAAAAAAAAAAAATGAGAAAAGGATGTTCCTAATCATACAAATCAAATTCACATGTCGCGATTGGTCAAACGTTGTGGCTAATTGGACCCCATTAAAATTGATTTATCATTACGACTAGTAAACAACAAATACTGCTCAATCTGATTTTCGTAATAATTATTGTAGAAATAACTTTCTTACAACTCACCAACTACATCCGGACAAATCTGTACAAAAAAATGAGCAGAGATGAGAAATACATATTGGTCCAGCTGTGCCCGCGCTACTTCTTCCCTTTTGTGCTTTTTAACGTCAACTTTCATGACAACACTGACTTCTTTTCCTTTCGGCTTTTCCCGACAAGGGAATCACACAGCAAATCAGTGTCCTCCATCTTTAGAGGTTTGATCCGCATGTTTGAAACCCTCTGTATTTATCCGGGCTTGGGACCGGCACAAGAAGACTTATGTCCCTTTGTGGCTACACTGACTAAGTAACGCTAAATAAAAACTATATTACAGTACACTACAGTTGGTTCAAGATTAGAAATTACTAGAGTGTCGTTGTTGTTAGTAAGAAGTCCAAAAAGCAGTAAACGAGCAGCTGGCATGTGGGTGGGCTGCCTCCGAACACCAAAATAACTCATGCCCCAAATTCCACAGTGGGTGCGGCTCAGCTCTTCTACAGATAAAACCTCAAATGCACAGGACATTTTATTAGGCACACCTGGTCCGGCGAGCGGTCAGGTGTACCTAATGAAGTGGCTAGTAAGGGAACGGTGTTATGTTTATTTGTTTGTCTATTTATCTGATTATTTATTTGTTCATTTTCGTTTATTTGTCTGATTATTTGCTTATTTATCTGATTTATTTTTATTTATTTTTACCGATTATTTATTTGTTTTTTATTTAACGTATTTATTTATTTACCTATGTAATTTATTTTTATTTTTTTGTTAAAGGTTAATTTCTTAGTTCTTCAACCAGCTTTAAAAAAAAAAAAAAAAAAAAAAAACTTAAATTTCAATTTTGCACATTTAATTTTGAAAAGTTTTGCAACGCCCGGCGGCAAGTACCTTTTTGTGTGCTATCTTGGCACACTTTTTCTCCATTTCTATCTTAAAAATAGACAGCTCCTCCTCCTCCCTTGCAGAACATGTGTCAGGAGGATCACCAAGTGCATTATGGGTCATCATTTTCCTTGTCGGATATTTTGATGGTGCCCTGAAAAAAAAAATAACTTGCAGGGCTGATTAACTTGGGTTGCTTTTGGCCACTTTGGAGTTGGCCCGACCCGGACGGGCGTCCGCGGCGTGCCCGAACAAAAAGCTGTGTTTGTTTGCATTTTCTCTGGGCGCGGGTCTGGGTGCTTGAGCGTGGGCAGCCGAGGGCGCTTTGGGGGCGGAAGCGGCGGCTCCGTGAGACTTTGGGAAGAGGAAGGTGCCGTTGTTAGCGTTGTGGTTGGCGTCGTGGGCCGGCGACGGCTCGGCGGCGGACGTTGGACGCTCCTGGGCTAGCCGCGTCTGGAGGTGTCGCACTTCCCTGGCCAGGAGTTCCAGCGGGTGACAGTGGTTGGTGCTGAGCGGGTGCGAGAAGGCCTGTGGGGGCGACCGGGTGGGCATGTTACCAGGATATCAAACACTCATGCTTTGTTTGTTGTTTCGCAGATAACGAAACTGTGTTATTTCTGATCATTGAGCAAAAATGTGTCCACTCCAGTGCCAGGGTTGTTGTCATTTCCATTCAAATTGCAGGATCCACAGAATATTGAGTTTTCGGACTACATAAACATTCAATTCAGCGTAAGAAACGTTACACTTTCTTCTTTAATCAGAAAAACAAGTTAATTCCTAAATTATATGGGTCAGGAGTTATTTGAGATTGAAATGGGGGCGGCTGTACAAAATACAATATAATACACACATATTGATTTATATAGCGCTTTAAATACAACTAAAGCTGTAACAAAGCACTAACATGGACAATTCCCCTCGTGGAAGAGAAAACATTTCCAGAGGTCTGACCAGCGCTTTATCGGCACCCCCGACCCCCGCAAGAAAAACCGAAACCCAAAAAAATTCGGGAATGGCGCTCAAAGTCACACTTTTCAATTCCTCAATAAATTCAGGCATGCCAGCCAATGAGTTAATTTTGGTTTTCAATAATTTTCTGGTGACAATAGCATAACTAAATATTTCGTTTAATTTTGCCATCGCTTCTGTTTCTGTCAAAAAAAAGAAACAAACATTTTGACATACAGGGACGGTGACTCGTTGCGTAAATATGGAATTTGTCGTCAAATAAATAAATAAATAAATAAATGCGGAACCTCTAGAAGGTTCCGTCATAAGCAGCAATGGAACACATTTGTTTCTATTCTCCATCCGTCAGCCCCTCCCCCCACCTCAAAAAGAAAGGCGCCCACTTGCGGCTCACGTTGCCATGGCGACAGCGGAGGACAAACAGTCCGAAAACATCACAGAGGCGGGGACACGGGCCAAAAATGGATCAATGATTGACAGCTGAAAAAAAAAAAAAAACAGCGATAATAATAATAATAATAATAAATAATATTAATACGAATAATAATAATAATAATAATAATAATAATAATAATAATGATAATAATGATAATACCAATAATAATTACATAATAATAATAATAATATTAATTAATAATAATAAATAATACATTTCATTTCTAAGCGCCTTTCAAAACTCTCAAGGACACTTTACAGTCACAGGATATTTTTTCCACGGGTGAGCAGCGGCAGCCACACGCGCCAGCGTTCTGTGGATGCTTCTGTTATTCTATTCCAACACATCATGCCACGGGAAATTTGTTTCTCGGGGGGGACGGGGGGGGGGGCTTCCTCATTTTCAAACATTTTTGGGCCACTTTGAGTCAAATGAATTTTATTTATGAATTATTATTATTGCAAATGTCCCCATTGTGGGACGAATAAAGGTTTTCTGATTCTGATTATTATTAATATTATTATGATTATGGTTATGATGATTATTATATTATCATTATTATTATTATTTAAAACAACACGACCCTTAAAATGGCTGTTGATAAACGTTGCACGTGTCGTTTATTCTTATTAAAAAAATATTGTGTGATGGTGGGTTCTAATTTTTGCTCTTTTATGCATTTCATTTGTCATTTTGTGTAATTCCTTCCATTTTGGATTCCAACTAGCGTGTTCGAAGCTTTACTTTCTCTCACAATTTCCCCTTGACTTCATACCTGAGCATGCAGCGCCCCCCTGTGGTAACACTCCCTCCACAGTCCCACGCAGGGCCCCATGAGGAGGGGCAGCAACGGTTCGTAGGGGTCCGCCTTGGGCTTGGAGGGGGTCTCGATGAGAGAGAAGGCCTTCAGAAGTCTCTCCAATCCGGGGACGTTCTCGGAGGACGGCGCCCTCCTGTGGCTCTTGCGGTAGACGCCCGAAATGCTGCCGCCTCCGCGCCACGGGAGCAGGTTGGCGGGACACGAGAAGACGCCCCGGGAGAGGAGGAAGACGGAGCCGGGGGTCCCGTCGTTGGGCTGTGAGGGGGTGGAAGGTGACATGATGAGAGGGTAATAAAAATTACAGAGGGGCGGGGCTTCATTTTGGATGTGGAAGAGAAAAAAAATCAGTCAAATCCAAATTACTATTTTTTGTTGATGATTTTAAATATTTTAATTCGAATTACAGTAAAGTCTCGTGATATCGATATCGGATATATCGATAGTCCCGGTTATATCGATACTATTTCTATGCACGCACGGAGAAAATTACATGCAAACAGGGTCGGATATATCGATAGTCCCGGTTATATCGATATTTTTTCGGACTCCCTTGAATATCGATATAACGAGACTTTAGTGTACATAAAAAAATTAATTTCCTTGCACAACTGTCCATATTTTTATGTTCCTGTTGTTTATTATTTTGCTTTGTGTTGACTATTCTGTGAAGCACTTTGTTACAGCTGCTGTGAAAGCGCTATATACATTGTCCTTGGGTGTTCAGATAAATATGTTATTATTATTATTATTATTATTATTATTATAGTGATACCTCAGCTTACGAACGCTTTAGCTAACGAAGAAGGAGATCATCAAAAAACAACAGTCTCGGGCAAAAGCAGAGGTTGAAAGACTTCTGTTGATTTGGATTAACGAAAAGCAGCTAGCAGGGGACAGTGTGAGTGAAGGTATTATCACCGAGAAAGCATCAAGAGGCAACTACATCAACGACCATCACAAAGTTAAATAAAACGACTTTATGATACAGTACAGTTTATATCTTTAATTACAATACAATAGCACATTTATTTTACATAAAATAAGGTATATTTTGTGTAGTTTTAATAATAATAATAAAAATACATTTAATTTATAAGTGCCTTTCAAAACTCTCAAGGTCACTTTACAGTCACGGGATGAAATTTTCTGTATTTAGTAGAAAATTATGTTTTATGGGGACCTGGGAACGGATTATTATTATATTGAATGGTTTCTTATGGGAAATAAATGTTTGGCAGACTAACTTTTCGCCTTACACACAGTTTCTGGGAACCAAATAAGTTTGTGAGCTGAAGTATCACTGTATTGTATTGCATCAAAATCCTCGACACTCCTGCACGACCACCAGATGGAAGCATTGCGCAATATTTACCCGGCGGGCCTCCAGGTGGGTGTTGAGGTTGCCATTCACCATGGAAGTCGGTCGAGGTGTTTGAGGGACAGGCTGAGTGAAAGCAGTCTGTCGCCGCTCGCTGTACAGAAGCGACCAGTCCCACACGGGCGGCAGTGGGGGGTCAGGCGGGTCCGGCCCAATATCCGTGTGCAACGGGTCTCGCCAGCCGTTGACGGGCGTGTAGCACTGGCCCAGATTCTGGTGGCAAACCGAAGAGTTCCATTTTGACAAAGATATACAGATCTTGACTTTCCGGTCATGCGTGAGTACTTGTGTGCGTCGGCATCTTTCCCGTTGAGAATTGGCTAGGAAGCTGGAAAAAAGCGGCAGGTGGGTGCTGTCGTGAAGCGCCAGCAGGAAGTCATCCGTCAGCTGGAAGCGAGACGGGTACTGCGACCACAGCTGCCAAACGCAGTCCAGGAAGAGTAGGAAGACGGGAGCCTGAAGACACCAGATCACAAGCACGTGTTAGCGTCTACGTGGGAGATTTGGCCCGTAGCATCCCGTGCCACTTCGTTCATTTGGTATTTTTCTTCTTCGGGTAGTCAAAAAGTAGCTGGAACAGGCATTGGGACTGTGCCTCTACTTTTCCACATATTGGATTAATTAAAAAAGTAAATAAGGTGAGTCATTGGCACAGCAGTTTGAGCAGTGACGCCCAGACTTCTCTTTCCCCAGCCACTTCTTCCACCTCTTCCCGGCGAATCACAACACGTTAGCTGGGTGACACAGTCCCCTAGGTCGTTCCCGGGGACATGCCCGAAACACCGCATCAAGAGGAGGCATCAAGGATGGATCCTAATCAGATGCCCGAGCCACCTCATCCGGGTCCTTTCAACGAGGGAGATATGGACCATAGCAGCTTCTGTGCCGCTTTGTTCATTGGTACCTTTCGTCTTCGGGTAGTCAACAAGCTGCAGTTTTAGTAGGGAAGCCCAGACTTCTCTCTCCCCAGCCACTTCTTTCCACCTCTTCCCGGGGAATCCCAAGGTGTTCCGAGGCCAGCCGGGTGACGCAGTCTCCCAGGTCATCCCCGTGGATATGCCCAGAACCCTTTACCAAGAGGAATCATCAAGGATGGATCTTAATCAGATGCCTGAGCCACCTCATCTGGCTCGTCTCAACGCAGGAGATGTGGACCATAGCAGCTTCTATTTCACTTTGTTCATTGGTTCCTTTGGTATCTTTCATCTTTGGGTAGTCAACAAGCTGCAGTTTTAGTAGGGAAGCCCAGACTTCTCTCCCCCCAGCCACTTCTCCCACCTCTTCCTAGGGAATTCCAAGTTGTTCCGAGGCCGGCTGGGTGACACAGTCTCCCTGGTCGACCCCGATGACATGCCCGGAACACCTCACCAAGAGAAGCCATATCCAATGATCTTAATCAGAAGCCCGAGCCACTTCATCTGGTTCCTCACAACGCGGGAGATGTGGACCATAACATAACCATAATATAACCACACGACCATAACCACCTTTGGTATCTTTCTTTTTCAGGTAGTAATAAGCAGCAGCAGTTTTAGCAGAGAAGCCAGACTTCTTTCTCCCCAGCCACTTCTTCCAGCTTTTCCCGGGGAATCCCAAGGGATTCCGATGCCAGCTGGAGGACGCAGTCGCTCCAGTGTTTCCAAAGTGGACCCCGGGGACATGTGCGGAAGACAACACCAAGAGAAGGCATCCAGGGTGGATCTAATCAGATGCCCGAGCCACTTCACCTGGCTCCTCTCAATGAAATTTAAAAAGGGGGGGCAAAATGCTGTCACCTCCTCTTTGTCATTGTCCCGGTGATAGTTGGCGCGGCTGTAGAAGCGGTGGCCCGCCGTCACCCACTCCTTCTGCACCAGACTCTGGAAACCAAGACGTGTGCGACAATGGGGGTCGCACATGACCTGGACCAGGCTGGACACCACACAGCTCATGTCTCGGTCTTCCGCCTCTGGAGAGAGAAACAAATATAGAGAAATATGAAATGATGGGGGAGACCAAACAAAGCAATTGCATGTCCATGTAGGCGTGATCGAGCTTTGAATAATGAATAGCTCACGTGACTTACCTTGAAGCGCTACGGTCATGTGACCTCCACGCAAAAGGCACGCCACCTCTGACGCTTTCTTTAGGCAACACCTACACATGGGAGACAATGCACATGCATCAACATCTTTTTATTTATTTATTTGTTACTCCCCCTTATGTAGCTAATAAATCACAAGCCGGAGGGGCTCACGAATTTTGATCAGTGCTAGTAAGGAGCCAAACACCATGTGCATTTTGACCAAACATTCTTCAGTGACTAAAAAAAAAAAATACCATTCAAGGACGGCACAAAACTGCAGAACAACAAACCAACATTAAGTAGAATAATTTATTTTGCTTGTGAGTATTTGTGAGTACTTGTGTGCGTCTAGGTAAAGTATGGATCGGGGGGTTCATTGTGTTAATTTATTTTGCATATGTATTTATATTGAGTATGTATTTATTTTGTTTATTTTGCGCATGTATTTATTTTGTGTATGAATATAATTATGTATTCTTTAGTCTATGCATTAATTAATCTATTCATTTATTTTGTGTATTTATTTTGAGTATGTATTTATTTGTGTATTTATTTTGCATATATATTTATTTTGTTTATTTATTTTGCGCATTTATTAACTTTGTGTATGAATATACTTATTTAGTTATTTAGTGCATGCATTAATTAATCTATTTATTTATTTTGAGTATGTATTTATGTATTTATTTTGCACACATATTTATTTGTGTATTTATTTTGCATACGTATTTATTTTGTGTATTTATTTTGCGCATGTATTTATTTAGTGTATGAATATAATTATTTATTTATTTAGTGTATGAATTAATTAATCTATTTATTTATTTTGTGTATTTATTTTGTGTATGTATTTATGTATTTATTTTGCACACGTATTTGTGTATTTATTTTGCATACGTATTTATTTAGGTGTATTTATTTTGCACATATAATTATTTTGTGTATGAATATATTTTTTTATTTAGTGTATGCATTAATTAATCTATTTATTTTGTGTATTTATTTTGAGTATGTATTTATGTAATTTTGCACACATATTTATTTGTGTATTTATTTTGCATACATATTTATTTTGTGTATGAATATATTTATTTATCTAGTGTATGCATTAATTAATCTATTTATTTATTTTGTGGATGTATTTGGTGTAGGTATTTATTGATTTAGTGTATGTATTTTGTGTATTTATTTCTTTATTTTATGCATTCATTTTTTTATTTTGTGTATTTATTTATCTGCTTATTTATATTGTATATTTATTTTATTTTGTGTGGTGTATTTATTTGTTTATTTTGTGTATGTATTTATTTGTAATTGTCATTTTATCTATACATCTATTTATTGTTGTATTTATTAGTGTATTTATTTAGTTTATTTAATTATTTTGAGTAATTGTTATTTTATTTAATTATTTATCACGTTATTTATTTATTCATAGTTTTTTTTTTTATGTGACTGATGATAATGATAATGATGATGATGTTACCTGGTGTAGTCCAGCCAGTGTGTTCCTTCCAGCGTGGACAGCCACTTTTCATCCGGCACAGTCACAGATGTGGAGATGTCTGAAAAAACCACACGGGGCCATTCATGACTTTCTTTATCATACACACAAAGATCATCTGGTTGTCCTTATTTTGCACCTCTATGACCAAAGAGGAAGAGGCGGAAGAAGTGGCTCGGAAGAGGGAAGTGTGGGCTTTTGTGCTAAAGCTACCGACCCTGCGACCCATCCATAAAAATGGATGGATGGATGGTCTTCTTTATTTACTTTGGACTTGAGCTTCAGCGTATCCGAAGCTCACTCGTCTCCTTATTTTGGAGAAAGAACCAATTCAAGATACGGCTGTTTACCTCCAAGACAGAGCGCTCGCAGGCGTCCGTGTGCCAGCTGGATCTCGCCGTGGGAGGGAAGCTCCTCGCCCAGTTCCACCACCACGCACGCTGACGAATGGCAGCCGAACAGAATGAGCTCCAGGTTCCTAAGCAACACACATACAAAAAAAATGCAAAGATATTATGCGAATGAGCTCGGAATTCTGAGACGGCTGGCGTGACAAACACGACACCTGATGTCGTCCTTCTCGTGGTAGATGTTATTCTGGAAGCTGGCCATGCGCAGGAGGTCGCTGCCGTGTGGATGTCGCCAGCACCAACGCTGGAAAAAACAAATTAAATAAATTCAAAGATGAATTGATATCCATTCAGAGAGCTTCAAGTCTGACATAGCAGTTTAGGAGTCCTTCCTTGCTAGCGTTGTTCTTTTGTATTTGATGGACAGTACAGTGATACCTTGGCTTACGAACTTAATTGGTTCCCAGACAGAGTGTGTAAGGCGAAAAGTGTGTATACCAAAAAATAATTACCCATGGGAAACCATTAAAATGAGAATAATCCATTCCCAAAGTCCCCATAAAACATAATTTTCTATTTTAAAATTTTCTAAGCCTTAAAACTACACAAAATATACCTTATTTTATGTATAATAAATGTGCTATGGTATTATAATTAAATAAATAAACTACAGTATAATAAAGTCGTTTTATTTACCTTTGTGATGGTCGTTGATGGCTTGATGGAATGGAGTGGCCGCTTTCATCAGCATTAAACACTTGATGAGGAACGTAGCCTTCTTCTTTCACCATCTTGAGGAATGATTCCTTGGAGGTGCTTTCTCTGCAATAATTTTACCTTGTTCCTCATCAATTGTGTTCTGTTTAGCTGGGTTGATAGCTTTTTGCATCAAGTGTACAGATGGCTTGTGCGGGTTATTTGTGGAGCCTGATTGATGGGATATTTTAACCTTGCAGTCTACACTCTGCTTTTGAACTATCAAAGTTGAAACGAGTCCAAATTTCACTGTTTTCAATCCATTTTATCACACTCTCTCTGTCATCTGCCTGTCTATTTAATGCTTAACACCCCCCCCCCCCTCACTGCTGCGTTCTTGACCAATGACGTGGCTTTAACCGAAGACTGGGGGCGGGGAATAGAGGACAAAAACAGTTGGTTGCCATTTTCTTGTTGGGAGAACGGGCTCGTTCGCGAACGACACATCACTCATTGTGGCAACTCCGTTTGTATCCCGAAAAATAGTTTGAATGCCAAGGTAAAATTTTCATAAATGTAACGTTCGTAAAGCCAAGGGGTTTGTAAACCGAGGTATCACTGTACCTTCATTGCACAATTAAAAAAAAAAAAAAAAAATGCTAATTTTAAGGTTTTTTTTCGTAATGTTGCTTTACCCAATTTTAAGATTGGGTAAAGCAACATTATAAAAAAAATGAATAGGTCATAAGTGGATAACCTTGGAATTTGTTCCACTCGTAAAACCAGGAAGCAATGAAGTGAAAATGAAACGAAAGACTCACGGGGATGCGTCCGTCATTGAAGTGGGCGAAACTTTTCTTCAGCTCGGTGTCAAGAACCTTCTGTGGAACAACGATGAACCTTGGAAGACTAAAAAAAAATAAATGAATACAAATAAAAAGGCCATGAATGTTATTCTAATGTATATGCAAGAGAAGTGGAACCCCACAAAATTATTCAAGCAATCCAAAAAAGGGAGATTAACTCATTCAGCTAATAGATAGCTATCCAGATAGATAGCCAGATAGCCATCCAGCCAGCTAGATAGCTAATAGATAGCTAATAGATCGCAAATGGATAGCTCGGTAGCTCGCTAAATAACTGATATTGAATGGAATTTACAAGCAAAATAATATATATTTTATTCTGGAATTGAAAAGCATGACGTAGAGCGCCATTACCAAACTTGGTCCGGTTTTGTTTTTTCTTGCGGGGGCTGCCGATAAAGCGCCGGTCATACCTCTGGCAATGTTTTTTCCTTCCACGAGGGGGTAGCATTTGCCTTTTGTCCATGTTAGCGCTTTGTTACAGCTTCAGCTGTTGTTACAAGCGCTTTATAAATCAAGATGTATGTCTTGTATTTTATACGGCTGCCCCATATAACTTATGATTTCACTCTTTTTTTCTGATGAAAGAAGAGAGTCTGTTTTTTTACGCTGTATTGAATGTTTATGTAGTCCTAAAACTCAATATAAATCGACATCAACTTTTTTTTCTGATCAAAGAAGAGAATCTAAGGCATACGTGTCAAAGTCAAGGCCCGGGGGCCAAATATGGCCCGCCACATCATTTTATTCGGCCCACGAAATCTAATTAAGCATGTCAAGTGCCAAGATGCTTGTTAGTCTGAACCAAAATTTCAAATTGTCGTATCTAAACCACAATCATCATCATCATCATACATTTCATTTCTAAGCGCCTTTCCAAACTCTCAAGGTCACTTTACAGTCACTAACAGTCATTATTTTTTACTTCAAATTTGAAAATTAGCTATTCGTTCATTTGTTGTGCAAGCTGTTTGTAATGTGTGGAGGAAATGAAACATTCTAATGGTTTCCCCAAATTTATAACGACCCTCGAGAGGAAACCCTAACTTCAATTTGGCCCGTGGCAAAAAATGGCTTTGCCACCACTGGTCTAAGGTTTCTTGCGCTGAATTGAATGTTTATGTAGTCTTAAAACTCAATATTCTGTGGGTCCTGCAATTTGAGTGAAAATGACAAAAATCCTGGCACTGGAATGGACACATTTTTGCCCATCGTCCGGCAGTGAATGAGTTAAAAAAAACTACAACAGAACGCCCTGAAAAGTTCAAAGTTGAGCAAATTCTTTTGTAAGCCGTCATACCTGGTGGACATCTCGAAACGGTCATTGACCGAGCTGACTCTCCAGCCGGTGGCGCGGCAGCGCTCCACCTCTCGCTCCCAGTCGGCGGCCGACTCGTGCCAGTTCATGTGTGTGTCCCGTCGCCGGTTGCTTAGGAACTGTTTCATTTCTATGTCGAGAAAATATGGATTAGTCACTCACTTACACGGATGAAAAAGGGAGAAAACATTGTACGATGGACTCTCGGTTGTTTCAAGGGACACGTTAGTCATGTAACCGCATTAGGTGAAAAAATAAATGCCATCCGGAGAAACCAAATAAAAAGGCATTTTTACAACTTTTTTTAACCCTGATTTATGAAAAGATATTTTCCAACATTTCCTTATGCTTGGTCACTTATTCTCCCTCTCAAGAAAAGGGAGACTATTTTTTGTATACTTCTCCAAATAAGAGGCTAGTGTGCTAGTTTCAAGCTGTTGTCACTCCCAGTTGACGTTAATTGTTAAACCAAAAGCAGAGTCCAGCACCGCCACGTCTGGACAGTAGGGATACGTATAGGGCCTAAACTACCAGTAAGACTTTAGTTTGCTGGCGAAGTTTCTTGGATAAGAAGCGAAACGTCGGACACCTTCAAAGAAGTACAGATGACGGCTGAAGAAACCTTATCATCGATGGTTAAACCAAAACTGTAGAAACAAAGAATATTTGAGAAACTGAATCATTTACAACGCAAAACTCAACAATGTATGAAACGCTTGCCGGCTTAAAAGACAACCGACGTCACTTTTTTGTTTCTTAACTGACATCAGAAAAACGTTTTATAGCATCTAAAATACCCAAAACACACAGTATGATATTTTTATTGAAATGGAAAACACCAATAAAAATGACTTAAAATGTCCAAAATCTGCAAAAACAATTGAGCTGCAAATTGGGCATTTTCAGAAAGTCCCGCCCCCAGTTCTTGACGTCACGCCAAGACGTCTTGCATTGCTGGAGAATCAAAACAATGGCTTCAGATTCGGAGAATATGCTTTCTTGTTACACCTCCAGTTATGAATATGATTCAAATAGTTCTGAAGAGGAAAGCATACATGTTTGCAATCGATTAAAGAATTTATTCTGTGCCATTTTGAGGTAACATTGGGGAGAAATGATCACCAGAAAAGAGGCACAAAATGGCGACCTCATGTGGCTACCTCCGTTTCCACAGGCTGATAAATTCCTTATATGGAGATTGGACACCCTCTTCTGGCGGCTTTTGGGTGCAACACAAGCTTTTCAGACCAAACAATATAGCAAAATACATTGACGTGATGAAAGGACTGCTACTTTTTTTTCGGTCAGGGCACATTCCTTTAGTGACGTCACGTACGGACTCGTCACCAACTCAAAAACAAGACTTCCTGAATATTCAGCGCGAGTCTTAAAACGTAAAATATAGCTATATGCGGTGGAATCTTTGTAAAATACACTCAGTAGAAGTCATTTGAAGCTATTTTAGAAATTATGGACACAACTTGTCCGGAGACGTCGGTTGTCCTTTAATGCTCACATCAACCAACGTCTGCTAGCTTAATGCTAACATCAACAAACGTCTGCTAGCTTAATGCTAAGATCATCTATTAAACAAAAGACAGACTGTCAGATTTAAGTAGCAAAATTATGCTAATTTTAACCATCAAACACGAGCTACTTTAACACACAGACATGAAGCATTAACACACAAAATCAAGCATATTTAGAATGCCGAATATTAATTCTGTCTGCGACATGGGAAAGTTAGCTATTATCTATTAGCCGTACCTGCCTCTTCTTTTTGCCCTTAATTATATTTATTTGTATTTGCGGAGACCTCAGTGTTGCCAGGCATGTTGTGGCGGAGTACGGTGCGACACAATAGCAGTCCCCTCCAAATTAATTTAATTAAAAACATATCAATATAGCTGATAAGAATATTTTGTGTGTGTTTTTATAACTCATTCGGTGCCATTCCCGAATTTATCCGGGAATTGAAAAGTGTGACGGGGAACGTCATTCCCGAATTTTGTCCGGTTTTGGGTTTTCTTGAGGGAGTGCCAATAAAGCACTGGTCAGTCCTCTGGCAATGTTTTTTCACTTCCACGAGGGGGCAGCATTTGCCTTTTGTCCATGTTAGCACTTTGCTGCAGTTTCAGTTGCTGTTAAAGCGCTATATAAATCAATATGTATGTATTGGATTTTCTACAGCCGCCCCCATTTCACGCTCAGATAACCCCTATAACATATGAATTAACTCCATTTTTCAGACAAAAGAAGATAATTTAATGTTTCTAACGCTGTAGTGAATGTTTATGTAGTCCTTAAACTCAATATTCTGTGGCTCCTTGAGTTTGAGTGAAAATGACATAAACCCTGACACTGGAGTGGACACATTCTTTCACATCGTCTGGCAGTGAATGAGTTAATCAAAAACATATTTATAAATAGCTGAAACATATTTTGTGTGTGTTTTTTTTAAGAAAAACATCACATACGAGTCAATTTAACCAATCAGAGGGACAAATTGTAACTGACGAAGGCTAGCGCTAATGTGTTAGCTTGGGGAGCTTTGACTGCTATTTTAAAATGTCTGCCTCTTTACGTCAAAATGAGGTTGTAAGAGTCTTGACCCATTTGTACTGTGGGTAGCCATGTCATTTATGACAGATTGCTGTGAAATTTGGGTGTGCCCTTGTGTTGCTCGTGACCGTCAAGCATGAATAGAAGAAGGGAACATACCAACGCTACCAAGGGCGGTGTTCTGGAAGGACAACACAGAGCCCGGTTTGAGGGGTTGGTAGGTTTTGGCGATGGTGTGCGTTAGCTGAAAAAGAAGACGGCTAGCCTTGAAAAGAAAGAAAACAAGCAAACACGCAATCGCGCACGGTCCACGTGGGTGTGAAAGACGTAAAAACCTCGATGACTTGAGCATCGGGGGTGAGGCGGTCAAACAGGAAGCAGATGACTCGCAGGTCGCGGCAGTAAAGCACCAACTCCTCGGGGGTGAATTTCAGCGAAGAGTTTGGGGTGACCAGCTTGGTCCGATTGGGTCCCACTGCAAACATCAAGCGAGGAAGGCGGATTATCACTGACCAAACAAGACAGCGTGAATGCAAAAAGTGAACAACTGGTGCTTCTCCTAAAAATGCAAATACAGTGATACCTCGGTTTACGAGCCCCTTGGCTTACGAACTTTTCGGTTTACGAAGGTTAAATTTATGAAAATTTTACCTTGGCATACGAACTATTTTTCGGGATACACACGGAACTGCCACAATGAGTGATGTGTCGTTCGTTCGCGAACAAGCTCGTTCTCCGAATAATAAAATGGCAGCCAACTTGGTTTTGTCCTCTATTCCCCGCCCCCAGTCTTCAGTTGAAGCCATGTGATTGGTCAAGAACGCAGCGGTGAGCGGGGGGTTAAACATTATTAAAGAGACAGGCAGAGGACAGTGAGAGAGTTTCAACTTTGATAGTTCAAAGGCAGAGTGTAGACTGCAAGGTTAAAATATCCCATCAATCAGGTTCCATAAATAATCCGCACAAGCCATCTGTACACTTGATGCAAAAAGCTATCAAACCAGCTAAACAGAGCACAATTGATGAGGAACAAGGTAAAATGATCGCAGAGAAAGCATCTATAAGGGATCATTCCTCAAGATAGTGAAAGAAGAAGGTTACGTTCCTCATAAAGTGTTTAATGAATGAAAGCGGCCACTCCATTCCATCAAGCCATCAACGACCATCACAAAGGTAAATAAAACCACTTTATTATACAGTAGTTTATTTCGTTACTTATAATACCATAGCACAGTTATTATACGTAAAATAAGGTATATTTTGTGTAGTTTTAAGGCTCAGAAAAGTAGAAAGTAGAAAATTATGTTTTATGGGCACCTGGGAACGGATTATTCTCATTTTAATGGTTTCCTTTGGAAAATTAATTTTGGGGATACACACTTTTCGCCTTACCCACACTGTCTGGGAACCAATTAAGTTCGTGAACCAAGGTATCACTGTAGGTGAGTTTTTCCGCAATTCGCAGGCTACACGGTAAGGAACAAAATAGGTGAGGCAGCAGGGTAGACTGTAATTCTGATAAATTATATTGTAGTAAAATTACATGAGAGACAAACATGCAGATTTTTTTCAGCCTATTTATTTAAAAATTTTTTATTAAATATTGTGTTAGGACCATATATAATAATAATAATAATAATAATAATAATAATAATAATAATACATTTTTACATATACAATACATATTTGAGTTACTTCCGGGTTGAGTGAACGCTGGCGCATGTGGCTGCCGCTGCTCAACCACAGAAAAACTGTAAAGTGACCTTGACAGTTTTGAAAGGCGCTTATAAATGAAATGTATTATTATTATTACTTATTTAAGAAGCTTGACTTACCAACTACGACCTTCTCGATAGATGCCAAAGCCACGTCGTGATCCCCCAAAAGAACCGGGTCAGCATTGTCCTACAAAAAAAAAAAAGTGATTTCTTTTTTTCCCCCCGCAAAAAGTAAATGGACTCATATTTTGGTGCGGTGTAAGAGGTGTGCTGACGTCAGGTTTGGGAGCATCCTGAGGGACGAAGGCGACTCGGAAGTGCGTGCAGAAGAGTGTTCCTGACAGCCAGCCTCTGCCTTCCCGTGCCGTGAGCTTCTTCCTCACCATGACAGCCCTCTGCAGCACGCACTCGCCTGCGGAGGCAAATGGGACGTGAGGGTCAAAGGTTACTCTGTAGGTTTTGCGGCATAGAGAGCAAAAAAAGGCTCCCAAACACAAAATGGTCATCGGCACAGCAACATTAAAAAAAAGCAAAAAGTAAATAAATAAATTTAAAAAATACATAAATACACAAACAATTAGTTAACAGTTTGATTAATAAAAGTGAGTGAATAAATCAATTAAAAAAATCCATCATACACAATTAGTTAACTGTTTGATTAAATAACTAAATATACAAATGCATAAATGAATAAATCTGTAAATAAGTGCGTAAGCAAGAAACCAAATAAATAGACTGCCTTGAAAAAAATTGCCACTGACACCAGTTTGTACAACCGACGTAAAATTATGCTTCCAGGGAAAGGGAATCAGAATGTAAAGAGAAACAAAAAAACAAATAGATAGATAAATAAATACACATAAAATGCATAAATAAATAAATGAAAATAAAGAAAAACTAGTGAATACATAAATTAATTATAAAAGGCCTAAATACACACTTCGTTAATTGTCTGATTAAATAAATAAACGAATGCATACATAAATAAATACGTATGTAAGCAACTAAATATATAAATACAGTAAAGTCTCGTTATATCAATATCGGTTATATCGATAGTACTGCTTATTACGATACTATTTCTATGAACGCAAGGAGAAAATTTACATGCCCACAGGATCGGATATATCGATAGTCCGGTTATATCGATATTTTTTCCGACTCCCGAGAATATCGATATAACGAGACTTTACTGTACATAAAGTACTGTAGATAAATAAATCACTGGCTTTGACAACAAATTAGCACTGACACAAAATGATTTCTCAAGGGGGCATAAACAAATATAAAAAGAGCAAAAAAAATAAATACATACATAAATAAGATAAATACATAAGATAAATAGATATATAAATAAACAAATAAAACAAATATGAATAAATACATGAAAATAAATACATAAAAAATACATAAATACACAATTAGTTAACTGTTTGATTAACAAACAAATAAGCAAGTAAGCAACTAAATAAATAAATAAATCACTGGCACTGACACCAGTTTGCGCCACACACACAAAATTACGTCTCAAAGGAACATGTTAAAAAAAAAATTCAAGAAAATGTCTGATATCGTTCAGGAAATCGGCCATTTTGGCTTGAATCAGCAAGGGGAATGCCGTAGCCTAAAGATATGAGCAAGCTCAATTACAATTTTTTTTTTTTAACCGACAGTCACGATTCATGTCCTAAAAATAACAAATAAAATAATAAAGTGGCTGATTATTTGTTTGGAATATTTTCCAGGTGATCCATACATGGCTGCTAACAGCTTTAATGTGCACAACAGATGTCCAGTTTAGAATTTTCTTTTTTTTAAGGGACGTGTTGGAAAAACATCCCTCATTTATCAGCGTCAAATTAAATGCAAGCCTACTATGTCAGAGTTGGAGCACTTCTGGTTATGATGCATAACAGGAAGGGCTGAGGGGGGGGGTTAATAAAAATAAAAAAAAGTAGGTGTGGGCGCCCAAGTGCTACTGATTGGGCAGCTGATAAATAATATGATTATTACTCCTGCTGCTAGAGAGCAATAGGATGCAAAATTATACAAGAGCGCTGCCAAGAAGCGAGGGAGGAAAAAATGTGGCGTTGCGTGGCAGCAACTTTCGGAAAGAAAAATGTTTGGCAAAAAAGTAGAGCTGGAGGGAGAATCAAATTCTTCTCCGGTAAACGTATATGGAACAAGAATTAAAACCGCAACAGATGCCAGAACGGCCAAGTCGAGTGGACCTCACTCAACGAAGACTTCAGGGAATTCCAAAGCCCAAAACAGGAAAACAGTCATTTTTACCACTTACGGAACTTTTGTTTGTGCTGCGGGGGGAAAAGGAGGAAGTGGAAAAGATGTCTTTTATGCCGGTTATATATCTGCTGTGCAAACAAACACACTGTGGGGACAGTACGGGAAATGAAGACCGAAAAAAAGGGCCTCAATTTGCAGTACATACGCACCTAAAAGCTAGCAACCACTTATTTGACGACAGTAAGGTTAAAATCTTAGCGAAAGAAAACAGATGGTTTGAAAGGGGAGAAAAAGAAGCCATTTTTATAAAACAGTAAAAGCCTTCACAGGTTTAATTTGGATCGTGCTAACAACAGACTTCTTACATCATTACCACATAGGCTTAGTCGTGCTGATGAGGTGATACCAGAGTGAATGGGGCAATCAGGCCAGTCGTAGACAATAATCAGTCAGGACAATAGAAGTAATCAGTGTCGCCTCAGGGAATAGTCTTCTGCTCCCCCCCCCACCTTAGTGCAGGGACCTATCATAGCAGAGGTCTGGCACTGCCACCCATGGACAGCAGGGAGATATATATATATATATACACACACACACACACACACACACACACACACACATATATATATATATAGGGCCAGAGCTACCAGCAAAATTTTAGTTCGCTGACGAAGCCTCTTGGATAAGAAGTGAAACGTCCGACACCTTCAAAGAAGTACAGATGGCGGATGAAGAAACCTTTTCAGCGATAACAAAGGGTTGTATTTTAGAAAATATTCAGTCAAACCATATCTGAGTTAAGTCTGCCAGCTTAACGCTAAACAACCAAACATGGCTAAAAATGCTGCAGCTCAAATCTTGTTTTTTTGCAGAATATTTGCATAACCGAGTCTGTCCTGCAAAATGGTGGTTTCAAAATTGGTTTCAGTCAGCAAGTGTCCAGCCAGTATCCCGTTGATGGCAGCTACCGTTTCGATAACTCCTGGGAAAGTGTCACAAACTCTGGCATTGACATGGTGACAAATTGGGCGCTTTATCAGTGCGCAGGAATGAAAGAAGATAAGCGTGTTGTCATGAGATAAGGTTGGAAAAGGCATTTGACCGAAGGTCGTGCCAATGTGTAAAAATGAAGATCAAAAATAACACCGGCTATTGCCTTCAAAAACAAAAAAAAGTGAAATGGCGCTTAGCTCATCTATTTCGAAACAAAAAATGTTTTTTTAATTACCTGGAAGACAACGTAGTTCAAAGACATCTCGACCCCGCGCAGTCATACCACCCTGATTCAGCATCCTCTCCTACGGAGACAAAAACGATCGATGACAATCTTGGTAGGAGGTGATAAAAATGGATCAATTAGTCAACAATAGATCAATTAATATATTTCAGCTATAGTGCTCTATTTTACTTTCTCGACTGTAAATCTTCTGTCATCCAACATGAGCGGAGATTAATCTCTTGAGTTCCGTCAAAACTCAGCATTGACAAAATACCTCTTTTATTTTCAAGTAAATTAGTAGTAACAAACAGCTTTATTGTTCATTTTGTGACATGTTACAAACAAAACCAGGAACTGAATCAGTTCAGCAAATATACAAATAAATAAACAAATAAATGAAGACATAAAAAAAGAGGAAAAAATGAGCCCGTAGAATGGCAATTTGAATCTGTACTAAAAATAATATTCCCACTCGTGTGGTATGGATTAACTGATATTTCATCACTAAACAACCGCAGAACAAGCAAAAATTGACTTCCTAAGCAGTTAATCAGTTAATTAAGAGACTCTAAAATTATTATTTGTCGATCGTTGAAAATTGTATCCCAACAAGCCACCGCCAACAATTTTTATAATTATAATTATCATTATAATTCTAATTATTATTATTAGTAGTAGTAGTAGTCGTAGTAGTAGTAGTAGTCGTAGTAGTAGTAGTAGTAGTGGTAGTAGTAGTAGTAGCGGCACTACTACTATTAGTAGTAGTAGTGGTGTAGTGGTCGTAGTAGTAATAGTGGAAGTAGTGGTAGTAGTAATAGTAGTAGTAGTAGTAGTGGTGGTAGTAGTAGTATTAATAGTGGTCGTAGTATTAATATTAGTCGTAGTAATGGTGGTAGTGGTAGTAGTAGTAGCCGGAACGAACGGAGAATAAAATTAGCCCAATTGCTAACGATCCTGATATATTCTCTCACTTTGCTTCTCATGGTAAAACATAAAAGGTACAAAGCTATAGGCTCCCTGGCCGCCAACCTCCTCGCTGGAACATATGGACCCAGTTAAGTTTACTAGAAACCCCCTCTGGGACGCACTTTCACATTTATGGGCGAGAGAACGCCCCACTTACGGACGGCAAGGCCCATCACGCCATGGGTTTGATTATTCAGGTGGTCAGACGAAAACCCGGCGGAGAAAAGTTAAGCTTGTATCGGTTTGAAAGCTTCTGAAAGCAGCCCACCAGCACTTTTCGTCCAACGGTGAAAGGTTAAAAATACAAAAGCACCGTTTTTGGCACCGCGTTTATCGTGGGCAAAAAAAGGAAAGCTAACAAGAGGCCATTCAGTCGCTAATGCTACACTAACGACTTACGCTAATGAGAAGTTTGTAGCAATCGTTAAAACGCAATTTACAACGACACTCAGGTTGTTTTAAAGGACAACCGACATCACTTTTTTGTTTCTTAACTGACATCAGAAAAACGTTTTATAGCATATAAAATACCCAAAACACGCGGTATGATATTTTTGTACAAATGCAAAACACCAATGAAAATGACTTAAAGTGTCCAAAATCTGCAAAATATTGAGCTGCGAATTGGGCATTTTCAGAAAGTCCCGCCCCCAGTTCGTGACGCCACGCCAAGTCGTCTTGCATTGCTGGAGAATCAAAACAATGGCTTCAGATTCGGAGAAGATGCTTTCTTGCTACTCATCCAGTTATGAATATGATTCAAATAGTTCTGAAGATGAAAGCATACATGTTTGCAATCGATTAAAGAATTTATTCCGTGCCATTGGGGGGAAATGTATCACCAAAAAAGAGGCAGAAAATGGCGACCAAGCTCCTGTGAGGAATTAATCAGCCCGGTTCCACAGGCTGATAAATTCCTGACATGGAGCTTGGTCGCCCTCTTCCGCCTCTTTTTGGTGCAACACGAGGTTTTCAGACCAAACAAGTACATCAAAATGCATTGACGTGATGGAAGGATGTGTCCTTTTTTCGGTCAGGGGCGGAAGTTCCTTCAGTGACGTCACGTACGGACTCGTCACCAACTCAAAAACAAGACTTCCGGAATATTCAGCGCGAGTCTTAAAACGCAAAATATAGCTATATGCGGTGGAATCTTTGTAAAATACGCTCAGTAGAAGTCATTTGAAGTCATTTTACAAATTATGGACACAACTTGTCAGAAGACGTCGGTTGTCCTTTAAGATTACTTCAGCTTCGACTGTGAGAAGTTAAAACCTCCAAGATGGCAACCCTTGACAGAAATGACACAACAAAAAACAAACATGTATTTATGTTGACGACTAAGCACTATTTTTTTTTATACTTCCTCGTTCACAGAGAGCGACGAGATGGCTAGAAATCCATTTAGGCTTTGCAAAACTTTATTGTAAATGTAGTTTTTTTAGGCAATTAAAAATTGTTAGGTTAAAATATTACAAGCTAATATTAGCACCACCAAGGCTGACCACCCCCTAAAAAAACACAATGCAACATAGTCCAAACACACCCCTCTCACATGAATGACAAAATTCGGATAGCCGCGTGAGCTCGCCGAGGAACAATAAACGAGGAAGCAAGTGCGTCTGATGTTTTCTTTTCTTTGTTTTAGCTTGATGCTATTTTTAAACCGCCTCTGGCGAATAGGCATTAAAAATCCAACAAGGGTGGAATATTTACCGTATATAGGACAACATAATGAGACATGTACAACTCGTGAGCCGCCTTCGTTTTTGTACAGCTGCCCCAATTTCAAGCTCATATAACTCCAGACCGATATAACTTAGGAATTAACCTTTTTTTCTGATGAAAAAAAAACAGAGTCAAAATTTTTCGAAGCTGAAATGAATGTTTATGTCGTCCTAAAACTCAATATTATGTGGGTCAAGGAATTTGAGTGACAATGACAACAACCCTGGCACTGGAGTGGACACATTTTTGCACAACGTCTGGCAGTGAATGAGTTACTGGAAAGTGACCTTGAGAGTTTTGAAAGGCGCTTAGAAATCAAATGTATTATTATTATTATTATTATTATTAATCTAAGCTTTCAATGTTGCACTGCCGAGCATGATGCTGGGGTAAGGGGGAGGGGGTATCATGGGGTGGAGGGGTCTTGCGGGTGGAGATGACTGTCTTATCAGGGAAAGCTCATATGATAATGACGATCCTCTGCAGACTGGGAGGTTCAAAGCAAATGCAAATGAAAGCTGAAGCTAAGGCCTCCATTTTAGGACATTTATAATAATAATAATAAAAATAATAATAATAATAATAATAATAATAATAATAATAATAATAATAATAATATGCACCCCATAATGAAATGCAGAAACAAACTTTTGAATTCTTCTTTTGGGATGCTATCACACGACAATATAGAATCAACCTTAAAATTTCGGTGTAGCTCTTTCTCTTGTTTCTATTTATAATTTTATTTTATTTATTGTATTCTATTTGTGATAGTATTTTATTTATTATAGTACCTATGCTTGTCTGTGACTGTAAAGTGTCCTTGAGAGCTTTGAAAGGCGCTTAAAATGAAATGTATTGTTATTATTATTATTATTATTATTATTATTATTATTACAATAATAATAATAATAATAATAATTATAATTATTATTATTATTATTATTACAATATTCAAAATACAGTTGAGGTCGAATTTTCCACCATATAATTAAAGAATGCTACAATCTAGCAAACAGCACTGCTGTGCCATTCACCATTTTTTGAGTTAATCAATATCCGCCTAAAATTCCTCAACTGCGGTCTCCATGGCAACGATAGACAGATGTGCCCGTCCCCCTCTTCCTTCATCAAGCACACACATGCACAAAAGCGACGCCGAAAGCTTTGCGTCCACAAGCATCTGCAAGCGTTTCCCCTGCGGCTACTGAAAATAACCAGGGAGGAAGACGAAAAGAAGGAACTTGGACGGCTTGCCTTCTTTTTGGCTCTGACTCATCCTACTGCTTTGGCTCTTAAATAAACACAAATACAGAACTGAAATGTGCAGATTGAAGCTATAAAAAGGCTCCCGGAGGCAACTCATGCACTTCCCAATCATTGGTTCATAACAATAACAAAAAAGTACACACATGGACACACACAAAATAGCTTCATCTGCTCACTCGAAAAACTTATCATGTGACTGTAAAGTGTCCTTGAGGGTTTTGAAAGGCACTTTTAAATTAAATGTCTTATTATTATTATTATTATTATTATTATTATTATTATTATTATTATTGTCTTTGGAAGATGACACCTGTGATGAGCTGCAGTTTGATGTGTGACTATTATTTTCTGTTTACAGCCTCGTATTTCATTTAATGGTGGACTCCGATCTCTTTAACTTGCGAACAAAAGTTAGACTGTGAATAAAAATATTGATTTTAAAATCAAGAGTGTTGATCACCAGAACCACCGAAAAATTGATTATTGAAGCGAGTTAAAGGACAACCGATGCCACCGGACAAGTTGTGTCCATAATTTGTAAAATGACTTGACTTCTACTGAACGTATTTTACAAAGATTCCACGGCATATAGCTATATTTTACGTTTTAAGACTCGCGCTGAATATTCAGGAAGTCTTGTTTTCGAGTTGATGACGAGTCCTCAACCTACGTCACTGAAGGAACGGCCCAGACCGAGAAAGCGACACACAATGCATTTTGGATACTTTGTTTGGTCTGAAAACTTCGTGTTGATAGCGAAATTAGAATGAAAACACATAAATGACGCGATGGTGAATCGTTGTATGTTGCACTAAGACGACGACTATTTAATACTAGTTGACACAAATTCCCAGCAGACAAGTCAGCCCATTTCCAACGGAGCTTGGGCACCATTTTATGCATTTTCGGGGAGCTACATTGGAGTCCAGACGCCTCAAAATGATACAGGAAGGACTTATTTAATCGATTGCAAACATTTATGCTTTCTTCTTCAGAAATATTTGAATCATATTCATAACTGGATGAGTTACAAGAAAGCATCTTCTCCGAATCTGAAGCAATTGTTTCGCTTCTCGAGTAAGGCAAGACGTCCTGGCATGACGTCACGAACAAGGGGGCGAGACCTTCTGAAACTCGGCATATCCGAGGTCATTTTGAAGTAGTTTTGGGACACTTAAACTCATTTTTATTGGTGTTTTACATTTGACTAAAAATATCAGCCTGCATGTTTTGGGTATTTTCTATGCTATAAAACGTTTTTCTGATGTCTGTTAGGAAACAAAAAAAAAACTGGTGTCGGTTATCCTTTAAAGATTTACTCCATTTACGAACACGAATTGAAACAAAGTGAAAATAGTTGAAGGTCTATTTAAGCAACTCCAATGATATTAAGGGCAGACGATTTTACGAATTTAAAGCTGTTTTTAAACAATATTTATGAATCATTGTTCATTTGATGATCTTACACTTACTTTGATATCCGGTACCATTTGTCGGACTTTAAACGTGCTTTTCGATCCAGTCAACATGGTTCCATAACTCTTCCAAAACACCCCCTCCAAAATTATTCCCCCCAAAATTTAAACAGCAGGCAAAAAAAAGCGTTGGGAAAAATTGTCACTACAAGTGTCCTGGCTCCATGTTAACTAGTGAGACCAAAAAAAGCGAAGAAAATGAAGAAATCGTGTCTGCAAAATGACGAAAGTGCTGCGGTCATCCCCCGGCGTTGTTTTTGCCACCGGCAATGGATGCCACGCACCTCCACGTCTGACCCGCTTCTCATCGCCGAGGAAGCTTAAAAACGCCACTAAAATAAGCAAGGCGCTCCCGTTATCAGCTGCTACTTCTCCATCCGTACACGAATACAGCGGACAGAGTGACTCGCTGCACGTCTAGTTGTTTGTTGACGCCTTCTTAGAGAAGCAGTCCAAAGCGAAATGAGAGATGTCAAGCTAGCTACTTAAAGGTACAATACACCCGGAAGTAGTGGCAAAACTAGAGCGACAATGGTTCGACTCGCCAGGAAATGTATTTAATTTCCCAAATACCACAACACGAGAAAAAAATGCGATTTATATTACCATAAAGTGATGCACGTCGTATTAAAACACGATTTAATTTCACATTCGAATGTGATCAATTTTACATTAAAAGTCACAGTGAAGCCCGGAAAACAATGTGGAGCCCAATATTTACGAATTTCTAGATTATTTTTCTGGAACATTTCATTTATTTATTTATGTATTTATTTATTTATTTATTTATTGGCTGAAAAACACATAAAAGCTGTTTTCGTTCTCAGGCCAAAACCCGGTCTCCCCAACCATAGGGACTTTGGCGCCCACTGGTGGCATGTTGGTGACAATACTACTACTACTACTACTACCACTACTACTACTACTACTACTACTACTACTACTACTACTACTACTACTACTACTAATAATAATAATAATAATAATAATAATAATAAATTATATTTTAAGCGTCTTTCAAATCTCTCAAGGACACTTTACAGTCACAAACAAGCATATTTACTATAATAAATCAAATACAATCACAAAATAGAATACAATAAATAAAATACAGTTATAAATAGAAACAAGAGAAAGAGCGACACCGAAAATGCAATTTTAAATACGTGGGTTTTGACATGGGATTTGAAGGTGGGAAGAGAATCAATGTTACGAATGTTGGGAGGAAGTGAGTTCCAGAATTTGGGGGCAGAGCAGCTGAAAGCTCTGTCCCCGTCGTGCTGAGGGGGCACACAGAGGTGGAGGGAGGAAGGGGATCTGAGGGAACGAGAGGGAATAGAAATTTGAAGAAGGTCAGACAGGTATGGATAGCTCTGCTCACCCGCTGAAAAAATATCCTTGAGAGTTTTGAAAGGCGCTTATAAATTAAATGTATTATTATTATTATTATTATAAAGAAGATTTTTGACAAGTACCTATTGTCAACGTCATCCAGTTTGGTTATTTCATCATAGAAATAAAATCACATATGCAATTCAACAATTGACTGTAATAAATCCTTACATTTATAAAAAAAAAAAAGGTTATGTTCTCCGGAAAAATTGTGTAACGACATCAACACAAATGGGAACACAAGTCGCGGTTAGCATGTTTGCCTCATAGTCAACTGTTAAAGGACAACCGACGTCACTTTTTGGTTTCCTGACATGAGAAAAACGTTTTATAGCATCTAAAATACCCAAAACACACAGGCTGATATTTTTAGTCAAATGCAAAACACCAATAAAAATGACTTAAAGTGTCGAAAAAGTACTTCAATTTGAAACCGGAAGCGGCCAGTTTCAGAAGGTCCCGCCCCCATGTTCGTGGTGTCACGGCAAGACATCTTGCCTTGCTCGAGAATCAAAACAATGGCTTCAGATTCGGAGAATAAGCTTTCTTGTTACTCATCCAGTTATGAATATGATTCAAATAGTTCTGAAGAAGAAAGCATACATGTTTGGATTGGATTAAAGAATTTATTCCGTGTCATTTTGAGGCATCAGGGGTGGGAAATGTCGCACCCAAAAAAGGCAGAAAATGGCAACAAAGCCGTGTAAGGAATTAATCAGCCCGTTTCCACAGGCTGATTAATTCCTTACATGGAGCTTTGTCGCCCTCTTCTGCCTCCTTTTGGTCCTACACGACATTTTCAGACCAAAGTACAGCAAGATTCATTGACGTGATGGAACGACTGCTACAATGTGTCCTTTTTTCGGTCAGGGGCGTTCCTTCAGTGACGTAACGGACGGACTCGTCACAACCTCAAAAACAAGACTTCCGGAATATTCAGCGCGAGTCTTAAAACGTACAATATAGCTATATGCGGTGGAATCTTTGTAAATACGCTCAGTACAAGACATTTTACAAATTATGTACACAACTTGTCCAGAGACGTCGGTTGTCTTTTAAATTTTTTGTTTTCATGCTTTCAGTGACGTGACGTGGGAGAATAAAAAGTGATGGAATGTGCGAAATCTACCTTTTTTGAGAGCTCTCGGCAACTTAATCATGCGAAGAAATGTCCAGAAACTTCCAAATAATTCCGCGACATGAAAGGAAAAGTGGAATTAATTCCACAGTCTTGCTAGTTGCACGCGTGAGTTGTTTTTTCGCTTTCTTTGTCATGTGCGAGGAGGTCATGGAGAGGAACGTCAGGATTTGAATTTGTCGCCCTCCCTTCAATATTACATAAGGTTCTCGGATTTCTCAATTGCTAAACAAAACGTTTGCAGGCACACAAGCTGCCACACGCATCACGTGAGCTGCATTCAAAGTGCCAATCAGGCCCGATTAACCGATTGGGGTGCAACCACAAAACCTTTCAACCATGAAATTGGGACGCAAATAAAACGCAGCCAAAACTCATGATGAAATCCAAGGAATTTGGATCACTTTTAGGTTCAGTGAGGTCTGTAAAAACAACTCATCGACGATAAAAGTAGTTGTGAATGCATTTGACGATTTGTTAACCGTTGCATAAAAAAGAACTTTACATGACAAACGTATCGTGTATATTGCAACTGTGATTTTTCTCCATACCGCTAGAGGGAGCCATCATATTTTGGAGCAGGAGGGTCTTAACACAAAGATTTGTCCACGCATTTGGTTTTGGTCAGGGGTGCTCAATACGTCGATCAAGATCGACCAGTCGATCTCCAAAGTACTCATGGTCAATCGCATGACGAGGTGATGTGACATTGAACGCACTTAATAGTCCCACAATGGGGACATTTTCAATGTTACTTACCAGAAAAGCTTTTGCGGGAAAAATATATACACAACTATCTATCAAGATAGCTATTTAGCTATTAGCTATCTAACTTTCTATTTGAGTTATTCCGGGTTGAGTGAACGCTGTCGTGTGTGTGGCTGGCGCTCCTCAGCCACAGAAAAAATATCCTGTGACTGGATAGTGACCTTGAGAGTTTTGAAAGGCGCTTAAAAATAAAATGTATTATTATTATTGTTGTCATGAACTGATGCAATACAAATTAAAGGACAACCGACGTCACTTTTTTGTTTCCTAACTGACATCAGAAAAACTTTTATAGCATCTAAAATACCCAAAACACGCAGTATGATATTTTTATTCAAATGCAAAACACCAATAAAAATGACTTAGTGTCCAAAATCTGCAAAAAAATTGAGCTGCGAATTGGGCATTTTCAGAACGTCCCGCCCCCAGTTCGTGACGTCACGCCAATACGTCTTGCATTGCTGGAGAATCAAAACAATGGCTTCAGATTCGGAGAATATGCTTTCTTGTCACACATCCAGTTATGAATATGATTCAAATAGTTCTGAAGAGGAAAGCATACATGTTTGCAATTGATTAAAGAATTTATTTGCGCCATTTTGAGGCAACATTGGGGGAAATTGGATCACCAAAAAAGAGGCTGAAAATGGCCACCAAGCTTCTGTGAGGAATTAATCAGCCGGTTTCCACAGGCTGATAAATTCCTTCCATGGAACTTGGTCGTCCTCTCACGAGGTTTTCAGACCAAACAAGTACAGCAAAATACATTGATGATGGAAGGATTGCTACAATGTGTCTTTTTTTCGGTCAGGGGCGTTCCTTCAGTGACGTCATGTACGGACTCGTCACCAACTCAAAAACAAGACTTACGGAATATTCTGCGCGAGTCTTAAAACGTAAAATATAGCTATATGTGGGGGAATCCTTGTAAAATACGCTCAGTAGAAGTAATTTGAAGCCATTTTATAAATTATGGACACAACTTGTCCGGAGATGTCGGTTGTCCTTTAAGGTTACTAAAATGAGTGTGAGAGCTGGATCAAGTAAGAAGAAAGAAAGTATCACTTTCACACAGAATGGGAGGAGGGCGTTTTTTTCACGCTGACATTTTCAACGTGTGATTGTCTAGTCTGACAGTTATCAGTGAACTCAGGTAATGGCAAAAAATGTACATCATTATGTTGTGTTGTGCAACATATGCGCTTATATATCAACATAAGTTGTATGAATCCTCAATATATTTCTTAATACATATAATGGGTCAATCATTTTGACTTGGTCATTTCAAAAGTAGCAAAAAAGTGTAAGCGCTCCTCGCTTTGGCCATACCACACTCGAAGGTACACACAGCATATTTTAAATACAATGAGAATTTATTCAAATGGTGCAAAACAAACAAACCAAAAATAAAAAGAATGTCAGAATTACAATAACAACCTCTTCAAAAATAATTAATCATTATTATACCAAATCAAATGCTCTTTCTGTTAACATTGCAAAGTCAAAAGCTTTTCGGGGACTTTGAAAAGCAGTAAAAATAATAACATTACACAAAAAAGGAAACGTAATAATGCATACATTTGGTTTCAGATGGGTCGTTTTCATGCACAGTCCCATGCGGTTTGTCCATTCTGCTGTAGAAAAATAAAGTATAAACAATTATTAGGCGGTTTTTTTTGTGGGGTTGTAGAAAAGAAGCAATAGACAAGTTGGGAAGGCGAGGCAGGGCAGGGGTAGCGACGTATTTGACTGGCTAACTTCGGTGGAGCATTCCAAGCAAACATTTGGGACTTTTAACAAAAGTATAAAAAATAACTCTACAATCTCTGTTTTGCCATTTTAGCTTGAAATCCAAAACAAGAGCATCGTCATGGCGACACCCCTGCTTTATCGTTCAAACGTCAGTTCGTTCTTAGGAGGATTCACAAAAGATAACAGCTGGGATCACTTTTATGGGAAGTGACTGGTCGCATAGATTTGTTTTCATACGCTAAAGCGGGCATAAGAAACATACACAAGGAGCTAATGCTAATGTTAGTTTTTTTAAAGCAAAATATATGTACCGTTGACCCTGCACACTGGTAGATTGGCACCCACATTCGTAGACTTTTGTCCAATTTTTGATTTTTAATATTTTTGGGATAGGGGGGGTCTCAATTGTTTTTTGGGTGGCATATAAATTGATTTTTTTTTGTGTTTTTGGAAGAATTGGTTTGCATCCATTTTCTGATTACTCATTAGTGTTGCGCGTATGTTGAAGACTATCGCAGCCATCTTTGGGCAGTAGGCGAAGGACACCCTGAACCGGTTACCAGCTAATCATAGGACACATAGACAAACATTTCGTGTTCCAAGGGGAATTTTTGGAGCGTTCAATCAGCCTCAATCGTGAGTTCATGACCCGGTTCGGCCTCCCTGTGTGGAGTTTGTATGTTCTTCCTGGGCCCCGCGTGGGTTTTCTCCAGGTCCTCCGGTCCAAATTGGACCGAGGTGTGAGTGTGAGAGTGAATGGTTGCTTGTGCTCTGCGATTGGCTGGCAACCAATTTAGACCACGACCCCAATAAGGATGAAGCAGTCTGGAAAATGGATGGATGGGAGGGAGGGAGGAAACCACAGTACCCGAAGAAAACCCACGCAGGGATGGGGTGAATTTGCAAACTGCGTACAGGAAGCCCGGAACCGGAATAAAATCCTTCACAGCTCGGGTCTGTGAGGCGGATTTGCGAACCAGTCACCAAAGTGTCTACCTCAATGTATTTCAATGGTGGGGGTCCATTGTACTGTCCCTTTAAAAAATAAAACAGTAGTCATCCACCCCTGATGGTACTCTTCTGCTCTTTGTCCACACTTGTCGGACATGTTTTGGCATACTAGTACTGTTTTTTTTTTTCACTTTGGAGAATTGATTTATCATCCAGCATAGACTCCCAAATACAGTGAGACCTCAACTTACAAACTTTTTGTCTTACAAACGTCAAATTTATGAAAATTAAACCTTATAATAAGCACTATTTTCATAATACACACCCACCACGGCTCGCGGAGTGATCTTCGGCGGAAGCACACGACCGAACAGCACCAGAGGTTAAGTTACCAACAGTCCTTATCGAAGGTGACTCTCCTTCCATAAGCCATCAACGACCATCAAAAAGGTAAATTAAACTATTTTACAGCACAGTTTATTTCTTTAATTACAGTCCTTATGGAATGTGACTCTTTCCAAACAGCAATTCCCTTTGACCTCGGACCTCCAACGCCATTCCATCAAGCCATAAATGACCATCACAAATGTAAATAAAGTGACTTTATGATACAATGCAGTGTATTTCTTTCATTACAATACAATAGCACATTTATTATACACAGAATAAGGTATGTTGTGTGTAGTTTTAAGGCTTATTCAGTTGAAAAGTATATTTTATGGAAACCCGGGAACGGATTATTCCCATTTTAATGGTTTCCTATGGGAAAAATATTTTTGAGATACACACTTTTCGCCTTACACACTCTGTCTGGGAACCAATTAAGTTCGTAAGTTGAGGTCTCACTGTATCGTCTTTGGGGTCACGATCAAGACATTTGAACGCCCAAAGACATTAATAGTAAGACAGTTGTGCTACGGGTGTGGTGACTTGTCTTAATCGTGATGAAAAGAGCATATTAGTATAAGGAGCTTACGCTGGATATAACACGGAAGTATGAAACGGAACGCTAGGGTGTGGGGGAATCCCATTTGAGACGAGCACCAAAGCCTTGGGGAGGAGGTCCTGACCAAAAAGTGCTTGGATTTGTGCAGAGAAGACGGGAAAGTGGCCATGGTGCCTTTAGAACTTTCCGAATGAAGCAGGACAAAAGACACACACACACACACACACACACACACACACACACACACACACACACACACACACACACACACACACACACACACACACACACACACACACACACACACACACACACGAAAACAAAAATAAAATTAAACAAAACCCTGGTGAGCCTTGGAGGAGGTCATGGTCCTCAAGAGTTGAGACACTGTCAGTGCTTAGATGTTAGTTGGAGCCTCATTTCCATCAAGTGGTATGGTTTCACTTGGGTAACCCATTTGGACTTATTCTTGACCCCCCCTTATACACACATACAATCACACTCAATCACGTACACACACACACACACACATTCCTGTTTCAATGGTTTTGTGAGGTGCGGATAACTCCAGATAAGGAGGACCACGGATTGCTGATAAGTTTAGAGAAGAACTAGGGTTACATTTGAACACTAAATGTCACCCCATTTCCCACGTCAACTTCTTTAAAGACAAAGAAATAAAAAAATCGACTTGAAACTGAAATTACAGCTGGAGTGAGGTTTCTGAATGGGTACATTCAAAGTCCTCACCCCTGTATAATTTGGTTAAAATAACGTTTTACTTCTTGTGGTATGAACTTTTTCCTCTCATTAACCACGCACACACACACACACACAGACACAAACACACATAAACACACACAGTGAGTCAAAAGTGTGTGTATTCAAGTGAACTGAAAATACACACCAAAAAAAAAATCATTTTGGGTGAATTTGTGAGGACCTCTCTGAAACTTTAACAGATGCATATATAGAGCCTCGAGAAGCCTTTAGAATGAAAAACCTATGAAGACTGGCCAAAAGGTCCTCACTTGTCAAAAATGTCCTCACTACGTATGGTATAAAATGTTAGTGGTCCTCACAAGAATAGTCATACAAACCCACACACACACACACACACACACGGACAACCGCATTAGAGCCGCAGCAAAAAAAGATTGTAACATAAGTGCAGTTTTCCAGGGATGAGAGACCACCCGGTTTGAGTCTAGGGACCATGTCTCTTCCCCGAACTAGGACCCCGAAGCCAATCGTGCTCAAACTGAACTAAAGAAGGCCACTCATTACGAGGGAAAATCGGGTCAGAACCTCTGGATGACCGACTCCGTGTCCTTGTTATTGCGATAGCAGGACGAGCAGTAGTTCCCTGTCTCGGGTAGTCCGTAGTACACACAGTTGGGGGTCCGACAAAGACTGGAAGGCAGGCTGGGAAGAGCGCCCATGCTGCCCAGGGAGTAGTGGCGCTCCGTTGGAAGCGCACGACCCGGTTCCAGGAAACCGTTGGTGGGGCAGAATCTGGTATAGTCCGGCGGGATGAGCTCTGGGCGGTACGAGGACACCGCGTGGTTAGGGTACTGAGAGTTCGGTGTGTGAGGGGTGCCGCCCTGCGCACCGGCGGAGCAGTGCCTCGGGAGGGTGATGTACGACGGGTAGGAGGGCGCCGGCGAACCGCCGGCCAATTGCCGTCGGGTGTCAACATAGTGCATGCGGAGGTGCGCCGTAGAGGGCGTGTCGTCCGTCAGGGAGGGTCTGGGGATGGGCACCGCGCTGGAGTACATGTTTGGGCTAAGGAGCGACGTCTTGAGCTGGTTGAACGACGGCGACGAATTGTCACCAGGGTTAACCGTCAGCGGTCCGTTTTTGGGTGGGGCTACAGCGTAGGCCACGCCCTTGCGTTCGGCCTCGCGTCGTTGCTCCTGTTCAGCCCGGGAGCGTTCTTCTACCTCGGTGAGGTAGCGCTGAATCCTCTGCTTCCGTAGCGGGTGCTGGTTGTCGGTGGTTAGCATGCCGGCGAAAACGAACTTCCTTTCGCCGTGCATGGCCGCCTTGATGATGCCCAGGCTGACTTTGACGTCGGCGCCGTACTTGTAGGTCTCGCCTTCCGTGACGCTTCCGCTGCTGCCCGTACCGTTCAGACGCTCGCTGCCCGATGAGGGCGAACCTTTGGCGGAATCTTCCGACGCGTTGGGGGTAGCCGGCGAACCGTCCTTAAAGTTCTTCTCTGCTTCCGTCGAGCCCTTCTTTTTATGTCCGCTCTCCTTCTTGCTTTGTCCGACACCCCCGTTTTTTCCCGTCATGAGACCGCCCACGTTGCGCTTGAACTTACTGCCTAGCGTCTTCCCGAAGCTACCCAGTTTATTAGCGACCGACTCCGCCCTCTTTTTCTCCTTCTCCTTCTTCGCTTTATCTTTTTGTCCCATCGTGGGCGTACCTCCGTTGGAGGACGAGGACGAAGCGGACGAGTTGTTCTTGGCCGAGGCGCCGCCGCCGTTCACCGTGGATCCCACGGGGGCAGCGTCTCCGTTGCCGTTGGAACTACTGCTGACGGATTCCTTGTCCGACTCGCCCGAGTCCGGAGGCGTGCGGACGTCGTCTCCGGCTGACGCGGTGGGCGACTCCGGTTGGGCCAGCGGCGCTTGCTAGAATGAAAGCAAATACCGTTAAGGGCCAGAATACACGCGGAGGACCCCAGAGCAATCAATAAACAATGACACCAAACTCTCGTATGTCCTATGTAGTAAGACTGACTGCAGGCTCTGCCTATACCACTTCCTGCTTCCGTGGCTATTTTATTGCTCTGGTGTAACATCACGGCAGCGTGACCTTTGAGTAGGGTTGGACCGTCAGGGCCTGCAAGACCTTCTCCGCTTACCTAAAAATATCTGAATCACAGACTGATGTTAATTATATTTTGTCCATGAATTCTTGTGAGATAATTTCAAATTGTCTTTCAGCTTCCTGTCATTAGTTTTCCTCTGTTGCGCTGCTTCCTGATGCGTGTTTTCGTATTTAAGCATATAACCAATCACATTTTAGCCATTATTTGTTAACACGGTCAGAAATCGACCTGGACGCCTTCACAATCAGTTCTGCAGGCCGTGGAGCATAAAATAAGAGTCGATGAATCTGTTGCTTTAACCGATTCGAACAGATTCGAGTTGCACTGGCAAAGTCAAATTTTGATTGGTGACTAAAATGATTGGCTAGTCACTAACCAATAATAGTATCACGAGCTCCTCGTGATAAGCGCATACTGGCCAGAACTAGCACAATGTATCTGAAGCGAGCTGCATCAGCAAATATATTATTGTGTTGATTTAATAGCAGTTTTGTCAACCCATAATGGCTGAAGGAGGAGAAGAAATAGATTTGGAGTTGGAGATTTACTGTCAATTTTCAAGACAAACTTTTCAAGAAAAAATGGCCATCATTAACAAAGGTCGGATAGTTATTTCCAGGCTAATGGTCCCCTAGAGTGGACTAGTACTAAATCACACCACACTTTTTTCAATCGCAGCTATGGATTGATTCAGACATAGCACTAGTGAAGGCCTAGCGATGAAATCCACAGCTCGCCACTGCCGTCTAGTAGATTCCGCCGTAACCCTTTCCAAACCCATAGAGATTTTAATTGATGTTTAAATCTATTTGAACTTTGGATGTGTATAATCTGTTATTAAAAGTCATTAAGCGTCTACTCCTGTGGTTTGGTGTACTCCAATTGGGTTTCATTCACTCCCTCTGATTCTATTATGTTTGTTGATTATCTTCAAGTATCTCAACAAGAACTGGTGTAAATTGGAAGAGTGTCCTGCAAGTTGTCCTCACCTCGCAGGGCAGCGGCAGCCAGTTGACAGTCATGTAGCTGTGAAGCATCTGGAGCTTCGCTTCCAACGAGAGAGTCACACTAAGAGGAGGAATGGTTTGTTGTTATATACACTGAGACCTCAACTTACGAACTTAATTGGTTCCCAGACAGAGTGTGTAAGGCGAAAAGTGTGTATCTCAAAAATATTTTTCCCATAGGAAACCATTAAAATGGGAATAATCTGTTCCCGGGTTACCATAAAATATACTTTTCAACTAAATAAGCCTTAAAACTACACACAACATACCTTAATCTATGTATAATAAATATGCTATTGCATTGCAAAGAAAGAAATACACTGCATTGTATCATAAAGTCACTTTATTTACATTTGTGATGGTCATTTATGGCTTGATGGAATGGCGTTGGAGGTCGAAGGTCAAAGGGAATTGCATGAGGACTGTAATTAAAGAAATAAACTGTGCTGTAAAATAAGGGTTTATTTATCTTTTTGATGGTCGTTGATGGCTTATGGAAGGAGAGTCACCTTCCATAAGGACTGTTGGTGCTGTTCGGTCGTGTGCTTCCGCCGAAGATCACTCCACCAGCCGTGGTGGGTGTGTATTATGAAAATAGTGCTTATTATAAGGTTTAATTTTCATAAATTTGACGTTTGTAAGACGAAAAGTTTGTAAATTAAGGTGTTTGTAAGTTGAGGTCTCACTGTATTGCTTTGAATTGTGTGGTCAAGCCAGCGGCTTGTGTCATTCAATTGAAAACGCATGCTTTCAAAATTGAGCGAGATGGGCGGCCTACTCCATTTTTAGGGAAACAAAATCAATCGAATAAATGCGGGCAATAAATAAATCAAAACCAATTACAGTAAAAAATAAAAAATAATCATAAAAATCATCAGAATAAAAACTGCTTTGGCCCCGTCTTGTTTAAACTTTACCAAAACAATACTAATACTAATACTAATACTAATACTAATACTTTCTAAAACCCAACGAGGGTGGTCTCAGGAACAGGAAAAAAGTCAGTTTCTCCACTCCATTCATAGAAACTACTTAGAGCTAATCACTGTTGAGCAAATGTTGCTAATCTGGAGTCACGGCTCAATCCCGAAATAGAGACACAGTACGTAAATACTTAAAAGGGCGGCGCGGAAGCTACATGTTTACGTTTTCCAACCAGAATATGGAAAGCTAGAGAAATGAAGACATATATTTTGCAGCCACAAAAATAAATACAGAAATAAATAAATGGGTGAATAAAGAAGTGAACAAATAAATGCACAAATAAATAAATATATATACATAAATAAATACACTATACTATAGATGAAGACAGAGTGACAGAGACAGCTAGCTATCTGTCTCTATCTCTCTAGCTAGATAGTAGCTATAAAGTAGCTAGATAGATAGTAGCTAGAAGGTAGCAAGCTAGATAGCTAGCCAGCTCTCTGTCTCTCTAGCTAGAAAGTAGCTAGCTAGATAGTAGCTAGTAGCTAGACGGCAGCTTGCTAGCTCGCTAGAGAGCTAGATAGCTAGCTAGATAGCTGGATAGATATGTTAACTGTCTATAAGAGTTGTGAATAGTGCTTACAAATTAAATGTATTATTTTTATTATAAATCAATAGATAAATAAATAAAGTATGCATTCCAAATAACTACATCAAAGGTAGTAAAATAAAGTTACATTAAAAAAAATGATTGTGATCATCATGGAAAAATAACATGGACGCGAACATGGCTCACTGAGGTGAAACCTGTATACTTTTTAGGTTATAAAAAGCAAAAAAAAAGAGGGATAATTTGAAAGAGATAATGATGAACAAAATATAAAATGAGAGTAAAGTCAGCACCTGCCAAGCTTTTTGTTGTTGGTGTCATCCTTCCCCCATTCCCAGTCTTGTCCTGGATCCACGGCAAAGTGCAAAGGCAGCATTTTGTGCTCTGAGTCAGTCAGCGGGATGACCACTGCCAAAAAAAAAACAACAAAAAAAAAAAAGCAAATTCAACACAAAAGACACAGATAATCCAATCTTTAGCATTTTCTGCACCCTCTTTGTTGTATGAAGCAATTCTAGATGAAAAAGGAGATGATCCAAGCGTCCTTTTCACCAGTGGATCAGGGACGTCATGGTGAAAGGTGCACGTTTGCTACAAACTAAATGTTGAAAGCAAACATGAACCAGTAGTATCCATTAACAAAAAGAGATTGTCTCATATCTCCTGTCCTACGTAAATCCGCTTCAATTCCAAGCCGCGAAATGGAATGCTAAATAAATAAATACTAAATAAATAAATAAATAAATGAGCCACCTTGCTCGACCACGCCGTCCTTCTGCTCCATGGGCACCAGCGCCGAAAAGTGAGCCTGGTCGTAGGCCAGCACCAGCGGCGAGCGATGACACACGGTGGACGCCACCTCCAAGGGGAGGAAGATGCCCCCGAACGGAATGGGGGCAAAGGCTGTGATGGGACAAACGAGGATGTGACTTTAAGAACACGAAAAAGTGGCCATAACATTCCATAACAATCCGTAAGAATCGAATTATCCAATCGTTGGTGAGAAAAATGGAGTAATAATAATAATACATTTCATTTTGAAGCGCTTTTCAAAACTCTCAAGGTCACGTTACAGTCACAGGATATGTTTTTCTGTGGTTGAGCAGCGCGCTCAACCACGGCTACGTTCACTCAACCCAGAAGTAACTCAAATAGATATAGAGCTAGCTAGCTAATATATAGCTATCTATATAGCTAATCGATAGCTAGCTAGATAGCCAGCACGCCAGCTAGATAGCTAATAGATAGCAAACAGGTAGCTAATAGATGGGAAATAGATAGATAGCTAGTTAGATAGCTAGCGAGATAGCTAGCTAGCTAGATCGCTATCGAGTAAGCCATTATGGCGTCACTTGTCAGTGTTTAAGACTGACACAACTTGATGGGCAAGACCAGGGTAAAATATGAACCAATCTTTGATCTTTTCTTCGCATTTTGTGTCGCTAAAATAAACAAAAAAAAATATTGCCAACCTTCTCCCCCAGAGTCCCTCAGCATGGTGTCGGCCACCACCACGATGGGTCGCTTCAGAATGTGGGCCAAGACAAACACATGGAACTCCTCCAGGCTCTCATACACGGGCTCGTCCGAGGATTCCCCCCTGGAGGGGGACATTGTAAGTTAGTGTCAAGCCGTGCCATAAAACGTCATGGAGATTCCGCTCGTCCTTGCTCACCTGCTGTTGACGTGGTTATTGTAGTTGACCCTGGGCTCGCTGGAGGCCAGTTTCAGCAGCTCGTTCCACTCCTTCTGCCATTCCTCCTCGCTATAGACCAGGCCCGACTGCAAAAGAGACATTTGCGTTTTTCCAGCATACATTAGCGTTTGTAGTGCTGTTACCTGCGTGTGCTAATCGCTGCCATCTAATAAGTGAGTAAGATTTATTCATATAGCACTTTTCACAGGTAAAACCACAAAGTGCTTCACAAAATTTAAAACAGTCATAATAAAAACAATACACAAAAAAAGCATGAAAAGTACAGTGATACCTTGGCTTACGAACTTAATTGGTTCAGGCGAAAAGTGTGTATCCCAAAAATTAAATTCCCATAGGAAACCATTATTAATTATTATTATTATTATTATTATTATTATTATTATTATTATTATAACCATCTATTTGAGTGTGACGCTCATAAAATGTTGTAATATTGAAATCACATTTTAGGAAACAACATTTCCTTTTTACCTCATTCGCAGCCAGACAATGTGCAATAATCTGTCCCCTCCAGTGCCAGGGTTTTTGTCATTTTCACCCAAATTCCAGAACCCACGGAATATTGAGTTTTGGGACTACATAAACATTCAATTCAGCGTAAGAAACCTTAGATTCTCTTCTTTCATCAGAAAAAAAAGTTAATTCCTAAGTTATATGGATCTGGAGTTATATGAGCTTGAAATGAGGGCGGTTGTCCAAAATACAATACAATACAATACAATACAATACAATACAATACAATACAATACAATACATCTTGATTTATATGGCGCCTTAACAACAGCTGAAGCTGTAACAAAGCGCTAACATGGTAAAAAAAAAAAAGGCAAATGCTACCCCTATGCATGGTGGACAGGTTGGACTGACCTCTTTGTTCTGCTGGGTCAGCTGCCACCTCCAGCGACGCATGAGGGCCTCCTGTTTGTCGCCGTGATCCATCTGCTCGTGCAGCGCCTTGCGTAGTGAAAGGTCACGGTCGTGACAGCCCCACATGCCTGTGCCCACCCCCAAAAAAAAAAAAAAAAAAAGAAAGAAAAAGTGCTCACTCAGACATGCAGCTGTTGCAGAGGATGAGGACAAATGTGCAACTATGTCGAGTGGGCCTTTGAGATAACAAGCATATTGGGGGTGGTGCGTAATTATACGATCAAGCAGACACAAACAAAGTTACACAACTACTGTGATCGACTCTGTGCACTGCAATAATAGTTGTCTAGAGGATAAAAAAAATATCTCTATATCTACCTGTAGATATTGCTATGTTGTCTATCTACGTGTGTTGCTCTACCATTTGTGTTCAAACACCCACGACTAACACAAGTGTCATTACTTATGATCTTTGTTTCAACTCATTCGCTGCCATTTCCGAATTTATTCGGGAATTGAAAAGCATGATGTGAAGTGCCGTTCCCCAATTTGTTTGGGTTTTGGTTTTTCTTGCGGGGGGTGCCGATAAAGCGCTGGGCGGACCTCTGGCAATATTTTTCCATTCCACGAGGGTGAAGCATTTGCCTTTTGTCCATGATAGCTTTGTTACAGTTTGAGCTGTTGTTCACGCGCTATATAAATCAATATGTATTGTATTCTGTACAGCTGCCCCCATTTCAAGATCAGATAACCCCCAACCCATATAGCTTAGGAATTAACTGTTTTTATCTGATGAATGAAGAAAGTCTTAAGTTTCTTACACTCAATTGAATGTTTATGTAGTCCTAAAACTAAAAGTATTCTGTGGGTCCTGCAATTTGAGTGAAAAATGACAAAAACCCTGGCACTGGAGTGGACACATTTTTGCACATCGACGAGCATTGAACGAGTTAAGTAAAATATGAGGCAACCTCATCTAGGAGTGTGAAAAAAATAAACAGATTGAAGACTTTAACCTTTACAGGGGCAGCAAATGAATCGAATGTGCAATATGTGCAATGTATGCCAAATTTGGACTGTAAGGTTACAATGAGAGCTGACCTAGCGAGGCGGCGTGCAACAGGCAGTTTCCGTCTCCGGTTGTTGTCAAGGGAAGCAAGCTCTGACAGTTTGGAACTACTTTGGTCCACCAGTTTAGGCGTCCTGCGGAAAATATATGTATATATAAATAAACACATCTTATAATAATAATAATAATTATAATATATTTCATTTATAAGAGCGTTTCAAAACTCTCAAGGACACTTTACAGTCACGGGATATTTTTTCTGCAGGTGAGCAGCGGTAGCCACACGTACCAGCGTACACTCAACCTGGAAGTAATGTGGTCATTACAAGAAAACCTTTATTTGTCTTACCCAATGACACAGTTTACAGCAGCAAAATAATCCACATATAAAATTTTGAAAATTAGAAAAATCCCTGAAAAATGATTTGCCAAAATTTTGAACATTAGAAAAATCCCTGAAAAATTATTAGCCAAAATTGTGACAATTAGAAAAATGCCTGGAAAAATATTTGCCAAAATTTAGAAAATTAGAAAAATCCCTGAAAAATGATTTGCCAAAATTTTGAACATTAGAAAAATCCTGAAAAAAATATTTATCAAAATTTTGAAAATTAGAAAAATCCCAGAAAAATTATTTATCAAAATTTTGAAAATTACAAAAATCCCTGAAAAATTATTTGCCAAAATTGTGACAATTAGAAAAATGCCTGGAAAAATATTTGTCAAAATTTTCAAAATTAGAAAAATCCCTGAAAAATTATTTTTCAAAATGTTGAAAATTAGAAAAATCCCAGAAAAATGATTTGCCAAAATTTTGAAAATTTGAAAAATTCCTGAAAAATTATTTGCCAAAATGTTGACAATTACAAAAATCCCAGACAAAATATTTGCCAACATTTAGAACATTTGAAAAATCCCTAATAACAACAGCAATAATAATAATCATCATCATAATCATAATAATAGTAATGAAAAAAGTATTTAGTAGTAGTGAGGCAAAATGATAATCGTACAATCATACATCTTACGTGTAGTTGTGCCGGATACATTTCCGGTCAGCATGAAACGTTCGCGTAGGCGTTATTACCGGCATGTTCCAGGGCGACCATCATGGACTTCTCGATCAGGTCCCTCTCGCTGACCTGGAAGTCGTCCTGGTACATACTGAGGTCGGGCAGCTGGAAGGTGAACTCGGGCGTATTCAGGAGTTGCTCGTCACTGCCCCCCGCGGGGCCGGAGGCGTGCGCTAGGGAAGTTGCTGCGGGCGAGGCATCGCGGGCTGCTTGACGCCCTTCGGCAGCTGAAGAAAATTTTGAAAAACACACACATAGTGGTTTAATAGAAATAATAATAATAATAATAATAATAATAATAATAAATTTCATTTATAAGCACCTTTCAAAACTCTCAAGGTCACTTTACAGTCACAGGATAAGTTTTTCTGTGGGTGAGAAGCGGTTGCCACACGCGCCAGCGTTCACTCAACCCAGAAGTAATTCAAATACATAGAAAGCTAGCTAGCTAATAGATAGGCAGCTAAACAACTTGATGATGATACTCGTACAGCGTGTTCGACCGGAAACAAATTCCTTGTGTGTTCTACATACTTGGCAATAAAGATGATTCAGATTCTGAAATACCCAGCCAGATAGTTAGCTAGCCGGACTGTTAGCTAATAGATAGCAAATAGATCGCTAAAAGACAGTTAATGGATAGCAAATAGATAGCCAGCTAAATGAACTCTAGCATATGAAAAAAACAAACTTATTAACTTGTTAGTTCCTGTTTTCCAAATAGGAGGCACCGTGTGCTTGTTTTGAGCCATTTGTCTCTCCCAATTGAGGTTCAGTGTAAATTGGCACATTCTGTAAAACAATGATTTTGCAAGCTATATTTTTTATTTTTTGGCCGATTGTCACGGTAGGTTATTTGAATACCCGAAATTGTTCCTAGGTGTAAGCAGATTATGTCTAGATGTCTGTTTAATGTGTTTTTTTTTTTATTTTACATTGGACATGCCAGACTTCAGAGGTGTAGTACCACATTCCGCCACAACATCCCAGGCAGCACTGAGCTAGAATGGGAGTTATGCTGTGTAAATTAACAAAGGAAGTCATTCCGTCAACACCGATGGAAGCCTTTTAATCTATGGTGGTAAAATGTACCACATTTCTGAAATTAGCCATTTCCTCACCTTGGGTCACGTCGTCTTGTCTCTGAAGTACAGGCCGTCCGAGTCGGGCCATTTCTTTATCCGGGGGCAGGTATGTTCTCTCCTGGGGCGAGAAAGACATCGGGTTTAAGTCAGGTTATCAAGTGTGATTGCGATTGTGTTGCAGATAATATAAAACTTAACTTATTCGCTGCCATTCCCGAATTTATTTGGGAATTGAATTCCCCAATTTGTTCGGGTTTTGTTTTTTCTTGCGGGAGGTACCGATAAAGCGCTGATCAGACCTCTGGTAATGTTTTTTCCTTCCACGAGGGGGCAGAATTTGCCTTTCGTCCATCTTAGCGCTTTGTTACAGCTTTAGCTGTTGTTAAAGCTCTATATAAATCAATATGTATGTATTGTATTTGTATAGCTTCCCCATTTCAAGATCAGATAACTCCAGACCCATATAACTTAGGAATTAATTTTTTTTCTGATGAAAGAAGAATTTCTAAGGTTTGTAACGCTGCATTGAATAGTTATGTAATCCTAAAACTCAATATTCTGCAGGTTCTGGTATTCGAGGACAATGACAAAAACCCTGGCACTGGAGTGGACCACCTTTTTTTGCACATAGTCTGGCAGTGAACGAGTTAAATAAGGTCAACATGACAATTCATCGATTGTTGATGAAATAAATATATGTAATGCTTTAAAAAAGGGGGTGGCTATTTGCTGGGAATGGAACAATATCATTTCAATCTAAAAACTTGCACATTAATTGAGTTTTGAGCATGAGGGTGGAACCAACTAAAGTCGTATATATATATTTTTTTGTCTTTAATATTTTATATCGGTAGACAGACAGACAGACAGACAGACAGATAGATAGATAGATAGATAGATAGATAGATAGATAGATAGATAGATAGATAGATAGATAGATAGATAGATAGATAGATAGATAGATAGATAGATAGATAGAGATATTTTTTTAATTTTAGTTTATTTCCTATTTTTTTTCAATTTTGTGTATTATATTTAGATACATATTTTTTATTATTTTTTTTTAATCTGAGGTGACATGCTAACAAGCTAGTGGACTGTGGCAATCAATCCATTGACATAGCCCAACAAAGAATCAATTTGCAGTCCACGCGTCATTCCCCTCCGCCTATCTTGATGAATCACATTTTCTGTCTGTGGCGATGTGACCGAGAGAGCGTGGAGAATTCCTCCTCTGGCAAATACACACACTCGCCTAACCGGGCTGATGTCAGATATTCCGCACACACCCACCCGCCGCATGCCAGCGAGGCTTCGCCGCATGCCAGAGAGGCTTCATTTGGGTCACAACACAACAATTTGCCAAGCGACACTTTTCTCTACAAGTATAGCCGCCCCCATTTCAAGCTCAGATAATGCCATATAAATTAAGAATTACGATTTTATCTGATGAAAGAAGAGAGTCCAAGGTTTCTTTCAATAAGTTTAATGTTTATGTCGTCGTTTACGCGGTGTTTAAATTTATCTCCATGGACGGAGCGGGCAGCCGCAAACAGCTGCTGGCCCGGCGATCCTGTTAGCGTTGTCGTCCGAGGTTTGCAGCGTCACTTGCAGAGTTGGGGCCTATTCCGTCAAACGCGGTCACATTAATAAGTAAGCGGCCAAGTCGCTCGGGTTAGTGGGACACACACACGTGTAGCTCCTGTGTGTGTACTGTAAACACCCCTTGCGAGTCGCAAAGGCAATAAACCAAACCGCAAGTCTGCAAGGCGCAGAAAAGTTGCACCTGACAAACAAGGGCTTTCCCGTAATTTTTCTATTTTCTTCATTAAAGGTCATGGGTGCGGTCACATTTGGGTGTGACTTCATTATCAGCATGGCAGCAAAAATATCCAGTTGAACGTGTGGAAATTACCTGACGCGGCGAGGAAAGTAGATGACGTGATGAGCGACGGATTAATGTGTTCATACAGACGCTCCCCAATTTACGAACGAGATATGTGCCGAACAGTCGTTCGTAAGGTGAATTTGTTTGTAAGTTGCTTCAGTAACAAATACAAAGTGCCTCGTGATGTCATGTTTTGTTAGCATGCCAGTCATTTCACCCGCGCATTCTGTTCCCGGTACTAGTTGCATTTGTTGTGAGAATGTCAATGACAAAAGATCTGTTTTTTTTTTTAGTTTTTTTTTTTACATTTTTACACACATTCAAAAATAGGACACATTTCACATAATCAGGGCAGAAAATAGAGAATCATGATATCATTATGATTCAATTACTGGCGCTTTGGTCTGTAACGTGTAAAAAAAAAAATGGACAAAAATTCTTCCAGACAGCCAATGCAGAATTCTACAGCCCGGATCATCACCAGAACCTCATCCTTTCACCACGTCATCCCTGTCCTTCAAGATCTCCACTGGCTTCCGGTCAAATATAGAATCAACTTTAAAATTCTTCTTCATACATTTAAAGCTATCCATAACCTTACCCCCATACCTTTCAGACCATCTTCAAATTTCTATTCCATCTCGTTTGATCAGATCCTTTTCCTCCCTCCACCTCTGTGTACCTCCCTGCCCGTCTCAGCACGATGGGGGACAGAGCTTTCAGCTGCTCTGCCTCCAAACTCTGGAACTCACTTCCTCCCAACATGCGTAACAACAATTCTCTTCCCACCTTCAAATCCCATCTCAAAACCCACCTATTTAAAATTGCATTTTCTGTGTAGCTCACTGGTGTCAGAGTCAAGGCCCGCGGGCCAAATCCGGCCCGCCACATCATTTTTTTCGGCCCGCGAAAGCAAATCAAACTTGTTAAATTCCATGATGATTGCTAAAATCTGAGCCGAAATTTCATATTTTTGGATGTCAACCACAATAAAAGTCATTATTCTTCATTTCATATTTGAAAACTAGTTATTCATTAATTTGCTGTGTGCTCTATATGTAATATTTGAAGGGATTTAAACATTCTAATGTGTTCCCCAAATTCATAACGGCCCTCGAGAGGAAACCATAACTACAATGTGGCCCGTGGCAAAAAATGACTTTGACACCCCTGGTGTAGCTCTTTCCCTTGTTTCTATTTTTAATTGCATTTTATTTATTGGATTATATTTGGGATTGTATTTTATTTATTGTAGTACCTATGCTTGTCTGTGACTGTAAAGTGTCCTTGAGAGCTTTGAAAGGTGTTTGACACAAAATGTATATTATTATAAAAACAATCAAATAGGATATGAAAACAAATGTTTCAAACCTGTCAAATTGGGCTCATCGCTGCCCTTATAAATGGTTGCAATTCCCGTATCAAAGTTGTACTATGCCGTACATTATTTGAAATGATAAAAAAATGCTAACAGGCGGAAATGCAGACAGTTTACCGCACATGTGCACGTGATGCTTTTATCAATCCAATCGTACGCAGCGATTAAAAACATATGCGATTGAGGATTACTTTTGTTGGTTTGCCGTGTCAATAGTAGCTCGGCGGCAGCATTATCGTGAGCTACTGGCAGTTGAGAGCAACTGAATTTGGTCTTAGTAAACAGATGTAGTATGCTGTACATTATTTGAAATGATAAAAAAGCGTATAAAATACGGGTAAAATGTATAAGTTGTTTTGTTGTTTAATTTTAGTATATGACGACAACAGAATGGGAGAGGGTGATTAGAATGTGTTCTCGATTATCGACATTTTTGATGACTTGATTAACTATCAGCAAACTCAATGTTAACCCCAAACACACACATACACGCACTCACGCACGCAGGGATCCAACTTGTCAATAATTTAAGAGTGTAACACGGCCTTGATAAGCAAAGAAGGCTGCACTTGTTTTTAATTGCTTGGAGCCGAAAAACAAACAGCTAAGACGTCAAAAAAAAAGAGCGTTAAGACAAGTGAAGCTTCGACGGTCGCCTCCTTAAATCTGGATTACATCACCGGCAGACTTGTGTGTGTCTGTCCACTCATGGTGACATATCCCAGTCAGACCAGTCCACTTGGATTTAGGGGACATTTTTAAAAACACCACTACAGCTGATACACACGGAAGACAATTGAGCGCAAACACAAGCGGTTATCGTCTAAAGTACCGCAACGTGCGATGTGTTTACATTGTGTCTTTGCGGATAAGTTCTTGTTGGAAGAGTAGTTGGAAAGAATCAACATGCTTACATAAAAAGAGGCGTTGGGGCGCATGTGCTGCATGCGGCTTTTCCCAGACGAGTCGTACAACTTTACCAACGCGCGGTAAACACCGCTGAACACGTCAATAAGCCCCGATAATTTTTTAACCAATATTTTTTTATCCTGGATATTGAACATGGCTGTTTTGGTGGCTAGTTGAAGATGAAGCGAATAGGCAGCTAGCCTTTAGCTGTTAGCTAAAAGAGAGCTTGTGCTCCACCCACCCCCAACCCTCCCGCTTTACCGCTTCCATCAAATTGCTTCTTACCTTGAGCAGCCCCGCGGATGTTTTCATCCTTCCCGTCCTCCGACTTTCGCCCACTCGGTGAAAATGGACAGCGGTTAACTTTGGAGCATCTTTCTCGTGGCGTAACTAAACGTCAAATCCTCAAGCCGGACCATCAGCCACAAAGTAATTTCCACTCCACTTTCGACAACAACGTCAACCGAGTGTAAAAGCCCACCCATGTCGCAAAAGGACAAATCAAAAACGAGAATAACTTCCGGGGACACCGATTTGAACCAGTCATGATAACTAGTGTTTTGACGGGCATTGCAGTTGTCCAATGGAGGTGGGACTAACCCGAAGAAGTGCCAGCTGATTGGCTTGCAGCGAAAAAGAGGGCAAGAGGGCGTTTCTTCCGGGGCAGCCTATGAACCCGTTCCTTCGGGCAGAGTGACAGATGCGTCACAGCATTTGAATGATGAGATCATCCTGTCCTGCTAGATGAAAATTGGACTAAAAAAAAAACGACGAAAGAAAATGTATCCTCCACAAAACCTTTATATTTTAGTGAGTTCTAAAAATAATATTTTTATTCTAAAAATAATGAAATAAAATGTTATATAAAATACATTGAAAAAAACTACTCTAAAAAAACAATATTTTGTGCTTTGGATTGGATATGCCTTTATTAGTCTCACAGTGGAGAAATTTACATTTTACTTTGTGTTGACATATCATTGTTTTTTTTGTTTTACTTTGTTACTTCCGGGTTGAGTGAACGCTGGCACATGTGGCTGCCGCTACTCACCCGTAGAAAAAAATATCCTGTGACTGTAAAGTGTCCTCGAGAGTTTTGAATGGCATTTATAAATAAAATGTATTATTACTATTATTAGGTAAACTTATGAAAACACAAAGCATCCAATAAAATTGCATTTAAAATATCCAAGTACTAATAAAATGAAAGGCAAAAAGCTAGCTAAAAAAAATCTTTAGCTAGCTATATTGGCTAGCCGGCTAGTTATCTATTAGCTATCGGACTAGCTATATAGCTATCTAGCTCACTGGCTACCTATCTAGCTCGCTGGCTATTGGCTATCAATTAGCTCGCTGGCTAGCTTTCTATCTATTTGAGTTACTTCCGTGTTGAGTGAACGATGGTGCGTGTGGCTGCCGCTGCTCACCCACAGAAAAAAATATCCTGTGACTGTAAAGTGACCTTGAGAGTTTTGAAAGGCGCTTATAAATGAAAGGTATTGTTATTATTATTATAAAATAGACCCAGATTCCAAGGAACCATAAATACGCGTGTGCACAATGATTCAAAAAAAAAATCTTTGTCCTTTTTAAAACTTTAATGTTTTTTGTAAGTCACACAAAACAAAAGCACTTACAATAAAATGGAAATAAAAATGTTATCAGATTTCTAGGGACGATACTAACCCGCAAATTGTATACAAAAAGAAAAAGGGAGAGAAATTTTTCGCAAAGTTGCTATCATCCTTTTAGCACGCCGCCAATTTGCTTATTTAACGCCGTCTCCTGTCAGGACTTCGGCTACGTCGCCGCCCCCCAGTCCTAAAAAGAACACGCGTGGATTAGCAAAACGGGGCCCGGCGTGTTTGCGCAAGGGCCCGGCCGGTCGTAGTCAAGACTGACCTGCGTCTGCTCTTGGGGGGTCCACGGACAAAGCCCCAGTCCACGCTGATGGGCTGGCCCATCATGTCTTGCGCATTGAGGCCCTCCATGGCGGCCTGCGCCTCTTTGTAGGTCTCGTACTCCACGAGAGCGTAACCCTGACGATAGTATACAGCAGTTATCCTTCAAACTAACACAAAAATACATATTGTTTACAAACTTTAATAAAAAAAAACATATACAGTGATACCTTGGCTTACGAACGTAATTGGTTCCCAGAAAGTGTGTGTAAGGTGAAAGGTGTGTATTCCAAACATTAATTCCCCATAGGAAATCACTAAAATGAAAACAATCCGTTCCCAGGTCCCTATAAACAATAATTTTCAACTAAATAAGCCTTAAAACTACACACAATATACCTTATTTTATGTGTAATAAATGTGCTATCATATTGTAATTAAAGAAATAAACTATACTGTATAATAAAGTCATTTTATTTACCTTTGTGATGGTCGTTGATGGCTTGATAGAATGGATAGCTTTTTGCATAGTGTCTCAAGGAGCTTTGGGTCGTACATCTTAGAAGTTGTGATATTGCAACAGCAACAGTTGCAGGCAGACACACTAGAAACATTAATAGCTGGTTCCCTTGCTTTTCTTTTCATTTCAAATTGAACTGATGGCTAGTGCGGGTTATTTGTGGAGCCTGATTGATGGGAACTTCAACCTTGCAGTCTACACTTGGCCTTTGAACTATTAAAGTTGAAACGAGTCCAAATTTCACTGTGTTTTCTGTCCATGCTTTCAACTTTTATTTTTTGTTTCAAGCTCTGTCGTCTCCCTTTTGTGTGTGTGTTTCTGTAACGCCGTCCCCCGCTCACTGCTGCGTGTCCTGGTGCGTGCGTTTCCTCCCTCCTCTACCACAGATCTTGACCAATCGAACCGAAAACTGGGGGCGGGGAATAGAGGGGAAAAAAAGCCGGCTGCCATTTTCAGCTCCATGTTATGAGCTCCAAGAACTGACTCGTTCTGGAATACCACATCACTCGGTGTGGCGCTCCGTGTGTTTGCCGAAATATAGTTTGTATGCCAAGATTATATTCTCGCGAATTTAACGTTCGTAAGGGGAAAAGTTCGTGAGCTAAAGCGTTTGTAAGCCGAGGTATCACTGCCGTTAGGAATTAGCTGTGGATGACTTCCACAATGATCAAAAGTTTAGCAGTGAGGCCACACTGACATATCAGAGGCCATGTTGGATTGTTTACGAAATACGCTGCCATCTTACGTTTGAAAATTGAAGTCCACTCTGAAACATTTTTCTTAAATTTGACTGTTGACTGACATTGTATTGACAAAAACCACAAAGGAGAATTTAAATTGACTTAAAATCTATAAAAGTTATCATACAAACAGGAGGTCAGACGGAAATGACAAATGAACAATTGGATTGGATGTACCTTGATTTGTCTCGCAGTGGAGAAATTTACATTTCACAGCAGCAAATATATGAAAGGAAGAGGAAAGGAAAGAAAGAAGTAGAAAAACAAAATACAGGAGCTGCTGGAAAGGCAGCCACAAGTAGTCTCACCTTGAGATATCCTGTCCTACGATCCAAGTTGAGGTGCAGGTTCTTGATCTCACCAAACTCGGAGAACTTGTCGTGGATGTCCTCCTCTGTGGCCTCCTCGTGGACGCCGGTTACAAATAGAATCCACCCTTCCACGGCTAGTGCACAAGTGTAATATTTTTCACAATTTAAGACAATCTGTAACCCGTTATTGTTTGGGGTAAAAATATCCCATTTATCAACCACTACTGGCAATTTAGCAGTTGATTCAACCTCATTGCTTTGCCTTCTGTTAGCAAATTGATCACAGCAGTTGTGAGATCTTTGAAATCCGGTTTTTGTTATTCTAACCCAAAAGCACTCACATCGCTGAGGGCCTGGCTCATCTCCATCCTGCTCCACCGTGTCATAATCTTCTTTCATGCGGGACCTGGTGCCGTCATCTACAAACACAAGTATGAGCACTCATTCCAAAACAACTGCATGACTGTCAGCTAGAAGTGCTTCCTCACCAGAGACGAAACCTCGTCCTTTCCTCTTCTTAGCTTTCTCCTTCAGCTTGTGGATGCTTTCTGGGGATGTAAACGTAACACTTTTACGTTAACTTACTGTGATTCATATGTTCGCTCTTAATAAAGCCGAACTTCTATAACATTTAATCATATTCTCCTTTTGTCGAACCAATGAATAAAAAGTGTGGCCGAGCCAGGGAGTTTTGAATGAAAAGTCGGCGGCGCGTTGTTAGCATTTTAGCATGTTAGCTCAATGCCACCATCGTGGCTTCGACGTGTCCTTTTTTCATTCTCGGCTACTTTTCGCGACCCAACACCTACATATTAACGTACCGATCGACGAATGATTTACTCCCCTCTCGGGGCCACGCAGAAATCCAAAAGCTACTCTCACCATCCTCATCCATAGGAAAATCCTCGCCGCCAGCTTCATGAAGCTCCAAAACGTCCGCCATGTTGACTGAGAGTGGTGTAGCGACGGGAGAGTCAATGCGCATGCGCTTTGGAGGACACCAAGTGGCGTCTTGGGAGAGAGGCAATGAGCATGCGCACTGTGACGTTTTGGGAGACGTCATAGGCGTCTTTCCGTTTTAAAAAAGTCATCGCCTTTTACTGAGCGAGTTACTTTTTCTGTAGCCACAAAGGGACATAAGTTTTCTTGTGCCGGTCCCAAGCCCGGATAAATACAGAGGGTTGTGTCAGGAAGGGCATCTGACGTAAAAGCTTGGCCAAAACAAACATGCGGATCAAACCTCTAAAGATGGAGGACACTGATTTGCTGTGGCGACCCCTTGAAGCGAAAAGCCGAAAGGAAAAAAAGAAGATCGATGTGAAATAAACGTTCTTTTCTGTGGATGTCTACAAAGTGACTCTTTTATTTTGGAATTGCCCCGTTGGATAAAGCGGTTTGATATATATACTTAACGTCTGTGTAAGCTCTCAGTCGTACAGGAGTGGTCCATCGATGAGAAGGTTTCTTCAGCCGTCATCTGTACAAATTTGAAGGTTTCGGACGTTTCGCCTCATATCCAAGAGGCTTCGTCAGCGAACTGTAGATATACTTAAATATAATTGCGACCAATATTTCTAAACATGGGCCGTATATATTTTGTAATTGAATTTAAAAACAAATAAATAAAAATGTCGTATAATAATTAAGACAAAACGTGATTTCATCGTATAATTCATATGTACAAGTCTGTTAAATAGACGCATCCCAAAGTGACTGGATGTAATATAATTTCATTCCAGCAGGAAGCAGTCTGCCATCATAAATGGACGCAGTGGTTCAACCGACTGATCGATGATTCCATTTGTTCTACTGCTGTCGATCACTTATGATATTTTAAGGATTTAGACTTGCATCACATCATCACAATCGTCTCCCTCAATGAGAAAATTTCAAATTTCGATAATTTAGTGTGACTCATTTATCCGTTTCCATATACTGTACACGTGTTGGATGTGGTTAAAAAAAAGTTTGAGGATAACTGAATGAGACGAATGAATCACACAAGGTGACATTGTTTTTATTTCAGCAGCAGTTTTGAATTCTCAGCTGGCTGGATATCCCATGTTTCATTTTATATTGTGACATTTTATTTTTGCATTCGAAATACAGTAAAGTCTCGTTATATCGATATTCTCGGGAGCCGGAAAAAATATCGATATAACCGGACTATCGATATATCCGATCCTGCGGCATGTAAATTTTCTCCTTGCGTTCATAGAAATAGTATCGTAATAAGCAGTACTATCGATATAACCAATATCGATATAATGAGACTTTACTGTAATTCACTCATTGCACACTCCCTCGTCTCACTTCAGTAACTTCACACCAGAGTGCAGCAACACACACAAACAGTATCAGCCATCTGATTTACAGCGAACCTTTGCTGTATCCAATTTTCTGGTGAGTGTGCGATGAATTAATAATATGGCCAAATGAGGTCTCAAAAGACTCATCGAGGTTGTCAACCACACACACATACACACTTATACACACAAAGTGGACTTAGAGTAAGTCCCATGTCAACAACCAAACATCAAGGTTGAGCCAACAGGATGATTGCACTCGGACCACCAGAGAGGTCATCAGGTCACGTTTGTAGTGGTGACGGCTTGCTGATTAGCAGTGATTCACTTGTCCTCTGGGAACTGTAAAAGTCCCCGACCTGCCAACACTAGGTACCGTTAAGTCCAGGAAGAACCCTGACTCACATTTGGACGATTATCATCACCCCGCTCCCCCACCTCGCCCCACAACAACCAACACAGCAGTCATGAAATTCACTATTGTCACTCTTGAGATCATCCAATAGAAGTGTACAATCAATGGGACAATTCATTAGGTAAACCCAGTGGTGGGCCGTCAGGGCCTGCAAGGCCTTTTTTGGTAGCCTAAAAATATCTGAATCATACACTAATGTTGAATTATATTTTGTCCATGAATTCTTATTAAATAATTCCAAATTGTCTTTCAGCTTCCTTTACTTACATTCCGTATTTAAGCATTTAACCAATCACATTTCAGCCATCATTTGTGACCAGGGTCAGAAATCTACCTGGACGCCTTCACAATCAGTTCTGCAGGCCCTAGAGCAGGGGTGTCAAAGTCATTTTTTGCCGCGGGCCACATTGTAGTTATGGTTTCCTCTCGAGGGCCGTTATGAATTTGGGGAACCCATTAGAATGTTTAAATCCCTTCAAATATTACATATAGAGCACGCAGCAAATTAATGAACAACTCGTTTTCAAATCAGAAGTCAAGAATAATGACTTTTATTGCGGTTGACATCCAAAAATATGAAATTTTGGCTCAGATTTCAGCAATCATCATACAATTTAACAAGTTTGATTTGCTTTCGCGGGCCAAAAAAAATGATGTGGCGGGCCGGATTTGGCCCGCGGGCCTTGACTTTGACACCTGTGCCCTAGAGTATAAAATAAATGTCGATGAATTTGTTGCTTTCACCAATCAAATTTCGAGCTGGCAACCCAAAGGCGCTGGCAATGTTAGTTTTCGCAAATTATGATTGGCCAATCATAGTATCACTAGCCGCTACTGATAAGTGCATACTGGCCAGAGCTAGCACACCGTATCTGTAGCAAGCTGCATTAGAAAATATATTGTTGTGTTGATTTAATCGCGATTTTTGTCAACCCACAATGGCTGAACGAGTACGAGTTTACTATTAAAGCCATTCTCAAGGCGGACCGGACTTTTCTATATTAGCTGGACATCATTAAGGTTGGACAGTTCCGAAGCTAGCAAAAATAGCAAATAATATTGCAATTTTATGAAGTTATCATGAATTTAATGACAGTATTTGTTAAGTGTCTCCAAGTCACCAGTTATTTCCTGGTTAACGGCACCCTCTGGTGGACGTGAACTAATATCACACTACACTTGCAGCTGACATAGCACTATTGAAGGCCTAGGAGTGACATGCACGACACCGCCACTGGGTAAACTTGTACCTGCCAAGACAATTCAGGATGTTACACATATTTTACTGAAGAAATAATGACAAAAGCATCGTAACTATAAGTACAAATATAATTTATTGTTATTAATATGAGAAAACAATAAATAAAAATGCAGTAAGGATTTTCTATGGCAACACTGTACCTAGAGAGCAATAAAAAAGTACATTTGAGAACACACAGCAAGCCCCCCCCAAAAAATGTAAGCACCCCCAAAAAGAAAAATAGAATAACAATAATAATATTAAGAATCAAATAATAATAATAATAATAAAAATAATTGTTCAATGCACTTATAATGGCTGTTAGTTATTGATGGATTTTCACTATTCATGGACTAACCTCGGCCCTCCCCCATGCATTTTTGTTGCTATTAAAAAAGGACAAAAAATCCAAATCATTTCAAAGTTGTGTAATACGTGCACGTATAAAAAGCACAACAAAAGAAAAACCACAATTAGCACAAACAAGTGTCGCCAGTGGATCAATAGGCAGGCGGGCTCCATATTTTTATTGATCCGAAATGAAAAAAAAAAGTAGTAAAAACCTGATGAAAATGATGTTGGGGCTGGTGTTGTCTCCACGATAGCGGTGCGGGAGACAATGATTTGCTGTCCTTTCTGAGACAAAACAACAAAATCACTAGTCTTCCACGCCGCCGCTGGACGCGAGACCGAGGTCTTCCACTGTCTCGTTGAAAATTCGCCTTTCAACAGCCTCTCTCCCGCTTTTGGTTTAGTATCATAAAATATGTGATGTCACCATAACGGGGGGTTGTATTTGAATCCAGCAATATAATATTTCACCATGCTTGATTACAAATGCACATTAGTGCGAATAAGGGAAGAGGCTGTTATTCAATACATCATGCATGTATGCCGTTTACAATCCCACGACAGATACAGTAAAGTCTCATTATATCGATATCGGTTATATCGATAGTACCGCTTATTACGATACTATTTCTATGACCGCAAGGAGAAAATTACATGCGCGCAGGGTCGGATATATCGATAGTCCCGGTTATATCGATATTTTTTCGGACTCCCGAGAATATCGATATAACGAGACTTTACTGTATTTCACAAGTGATGATTTTTAACGATGAAATATGATTTTTTTTTTACATCCAAGTAAGCACTTACTTTAAAAATTACACTTAGTTACGACACGTCCGCTTGGCCATCATTGGCTGAAGATGAACACGACATTTCTTGTCCAATCAGTGCTGCAGGAAATGTAGTTGGCTCAGTTGTCACCGTGTGACTGTTGTGATAGTACATGATACAATTAAAACAAAATCTATCTATCTATCTATCTATCTATCTATCTATCTATCTATCTATCTATCTATCTATCTATCTATCTATCTATCTATCTATCTATCTATATATATCTAGCAAGCTAGCTATCTTGGTATCTATCTATCTATCTATCTATCTATCTATCTATCTATCTATCTATCTATCTATCTATCTATCTATCTATCTATCTATCTATCTATCTATCTATCTATCTATCTATCTATCTATCTATCTATCTATCTATCTCTCTTTATATATATATATCTAGCAAGCTAGCTATCTTGGTATCTATCTATCTATCTATCTATCTATCTATCTATCTATCTATCTATCTATCTATCTATCTATCTATCTATCTATCTATCTATCTATCTATCTATCTATCTATCTATCTATCTATCTATCTATCTATCTATATATATCTAGCAAGCTAGCTATCTTGGTATCTATCTATCTATCTTGGTATCTATCTATCTATCTATCTATCTATCTATCTATCTATCTATCTATCTATCTATCTATCTATCTATCTATCTATCTATCTATCTATCTATCTATCTATCTATCTATCTATCTATCTATCTATCTCTCTATATATATATATATCTAGCAAGCTAGCTATCTTGGTATCTATCTATCTATCTATCTATCTATCTATCTATCTATCTATCTATCTATCTATCTATCTATCTATCTATCTATCTATCTATCTATCTAGCAATCTATCTATCTATCTATCTATCTATCTATCTATCTATCTATCTATCTATCTATCTATCTATCTATCTATCTATCTATCTATCTATCTATCTATATATATATATCTAGCAAGCTAGCTATCTTGGTATCTATCTATCTATCTATCTATCTATCTATCTATCTATCTATCTATCTATCTATCTATCTATCTATCTATCTATCTATCTATCTATCTATCTCTCTTTATATATATATATCTAGCAAGCTAGCTATCTTGGTATCTATCTATCTATCTATCTATCTATCTATCTATCTATCTATCTATCTATCTATCTATCTATCTATCTATCTATCTATCTATCTATCTATCTATCTCTATATATTTATATCTAGCAAGCTAGCTATCTTGGTATCTATCTATCTATCTATCTATCTATCTATCTATCTATCTATCTATCTATCTATCTATCTATCTATCTATATATCTAGCAATCTATCTATCTATCTATCTATCTATCTATCTATCTATCTATCTATCTATCTATCTATCTATCTATCTATCTATCTATCTATCTATCTATCTATATATATATATATATATATATATATATATATCTAGCAAGCTAGCTATCTTGGTCTCTCTATCTATCTATCTATCTATCTATCTATCTATCTATCTATCTATCTATCTATCTATCTATCTATCTATCTATCTATCTATCTATCTATCTATCACACACACACACACACACACACACACACACACACACACACACACACACACACACACACACACACACACACGCACACGCACACGCACACATACACACACGCATATATATGTATACATATTAAAAAATATTTAAAATTTGTAAAAAAACGTCAAATTAAAAATAAATCCAATGTTTATTTTTCACTAGTGAAGGGTTCAGTGAACGTTTATACATCAATAGTCGACGAGCGGTGAGCCTTTTGTAAAATTGAAACCATTTCCTATTTTCCTTTTGAACTGCTATCTTGGAAATTGCATCATATGAAGTCCAACTCGCTGTTAAATAGCAGCAACCACTGTTTGTCAGTGAACTTATTCTCCACAGGAACTGCCACCTGTTGACAAATTCACTCCACAAGTGGACAAAAACGCTCAATTATGATCAATAATTGAAGGAGAATAAAAAAAAAAAATGTCTATATTAACAGCGGTGAAGACGAGGAGCAAGCCGGGTAGCTGCTTGGCTCTCTGCCATTCTTGTTAATGCTCGCACGCGTTCAAGTGATGGATGCAGCGTATTACATGCCAAGTCGACGGGTGCCATCGGAAGGCACGCCTGTACCAATCTCATCGGGTTTCTGCAACGGCTCGAAATGATTGCCATGAGACCGGGGGAGGATTAGGTGCACCTAATGAAGTGTCCGGTGGCCAACATACTAAGAAGCCAACGACTTGACGTCTCAGTCGCCAGGCCAGTTCATTAGGTACCCCCCTTCCTCGTCCAATGAGATGGTAGAAATGGTTAGTTTATGAACAAATCAATTATTTCATTAAAAGATTACAGTAAAGTCTCGTTATATCGATATTCAAGGGAGTCCGAAAAAATATCGATATAACCGGGACTATCGATATATCCGGGAGTCCGAAAAAATATCGATATAACCGGGACTATCGCTATATCCGATATCGATATAACGAGACTTTACTGTATTTCAGAGATTCAAGTGTCAATCAAAATCATTATATGAGATGATTCACTTATTCACAAATTTCATTCGGGAATTGAAAATAGGACTTTGAGTGTCATTCCCAAATTTGATCGGGTTTTATAATAATACATTTTATTTTAAGCGACTTTCAAAGCTCTCAAGGACACTTTACAGTCACAAACAAGCATAGATACCATTATAAATAAAATACAATTACAAATAGTAAAAATAAAAATTGTAAAAGTTTTGTTTTTTTCTTATTTGGGTGCCGATAAAGCGCTGGCCATGGCCTCTGGCAAATTTTTTTTTCTTTCCCTTTTATTCCATGTTAGCATTTTGTTCCAGCTTCAGCTGTTGTTAAAGCACTGTATAAATCAAATATGTATTGTATTGTATTGTATTACATACAGCCACCCCCATTTCAAGCTCATATAACTCCAGACCCATATCATTTAGGATTTTTTTTTTCTGATAAAAGAAGAGAGTCTAAGGTTTCTAACGCTGGTTTGAATATTTATGTAGTCCTAAAACTTAATATTCAGTGGGTCCTGGAATTCGAGTGACAATGACAAAAACCCTGGCACTGTAGTGGACACATTTTTATAAATGAAATGTATTACTATTATTATTATTATTGCATAAAATTATCCCGTGACTGTAAAGTGACCTTGAGAGTTTTGAAAGGCGCTTATAAATGAAATGTATTATTAATTATTATTATTATTATTATTATTATTATTATTAAATTAATAGTTGCTGTATTTTGTTTTTTTACTTCTTTCTTTCCTTTCCTCTTCCTTTCATAACTTTGCTGCTGTGAAATGTAAATTTCTCCACTGCGAGACGAATAAGGCTACATCCAATCCAATTATTATTATTATAATTATTATGATTATTATTGCACAAAAATCTGGCAGTGAATGAGTTAAGGTGTATGTGACGAAGTGTCCCATTTAGGAGCACTTGCGTTGAGCCCAAGGATGTTCGGTGTGGGCGGAAACACTTTGAGAAACACAAACGTCCCACCGGCCTTGAACGCAGCCTTAGCCACTTCATTAAGCACACCCCTTGCACCATCTTAGGAGCTGAAATGCACAAATTGGCCTTGGAGGAGGTAATAATGGGGCCATCGCAAGTTGACCGTTGCAGGTGGTGGTTATTTAGAATATTTTGGAAGCTCCCCACGCCCCCAAAAAAAGACTTATTTACCTCTGTTGTGTGAAGTGGATCTCATGAGACGGTGCCAATATAGCGTCTTAGCGACGAGCGCTAGGAATTTTCTTTTCTTGTTGCTTTGTCAAATGTACTGAGAGATCCTACTGGGTGGATATGAAAAAAAAAAAAAAAAAATGTTGCCACTTACCCCGGGTGAAGGGGCGCCCATTGAAGGGCGAGAAGGGGGTTGAAGGTCATCCTCATCAAAAGAGCAATTTTCCTCCGCACCAAAGACAACACGCAGCCTGTAAAAATCAACACAAAAATGACAAAAAAAATACGTGGACCAAGATCTTGGAGGATGTACAACGCGAGATGGGAGACTACATGTGAAAAGAAGAGGAAAGAAGGAGGTAAAGAAGAAGGAAAAGAGGAAGAAGTGGAGGCCGGGTGAGCCAGATGTGTTTGGCGTTTTTTGTGGCGACGGACTGACACATGGACGCAAACGCAGGTGCTGCTCAAGGAGAAAAAGAAGTGCGCAAATGTGACGTCACTAAGAAAGAAAAAAAAAAAGGGGGGGGGGGGACATTAAAAAAAAACCCTTGTGGGCTTTTGCGTGCTCCGCCCACCACATGTTGCTCAATTCAAATTTTTCATTTTTTTTTCTCTTTTGTCTCTCTCTCTCTCTTTTCTACCCCGCTAAGTCGATGTGTGTGTGTGTGTGTGTGTGTGCGTTTCAGCCTTGAGTAATTTTGAGTACATTCGAACAGACTCACTCACACATACATACACGCTTAATAGTAACAACCCCACATCTCACTTTTGATTGACAGCCTGAGTTCCCCCCGTAAATGTTAAATACATTTTGTCTTTTTTTTGGGGGGTTCTCATTGGAAAAAAATACAGTCATTCAGTGCAAATGTAAAAAAATGTAAAAAAAAAAAGATGTATTTGATCTTCTTCTTCTATATTTATTTGATATTTTGATGTATTGATAATAATACTAATAAAATAATAATAATAATAATAATAATAATAATAATAATAATAATAATAATAATAATAATAATAATAATATTGGAGGCGGCCATTTTGAGGAGGAATTCCATGAAAAACCAGAAGCTGGAAAAGACACTTTCTCATAATAACCACGTAAAAAATGATCAACGGTAACTATATTCTTCAATGATGTGATAAAAAAAAAAGGATTCAACAGGACAAAATGGATTCGATAGCCTTTTGCACTTAATTCTCCGGAAACTTGCGCAACAGGTTGGAACGGATGCTGGAATTGTTGATATGTAATAACACAGCAATTAGTTGTTCACTTGTACAGTTCGTACTCCATTCGGAATGTCACTACGGTGGAATCGAAAGCGTCGTTAGAGCGAGGTACACCTGCTGACAATCATAAGATAAGCCTTTAATAATAATAATAATAATAATAATAATAACAATAATACTAATAATGATTATTTGTTATTTAGTTTTTTTTGTTCTTTTGACTTTCCAGCAGCTCATGTATTTTGTTTTTCTACTTTCATTTCTTTCATAACTTTGCTGCTGTGAAATGTAAATTTCTCCACTGTGAGACTAATAAAGGCAAATCCAATCCAATCCAATACTACTACTACTACTACTACTACTACTACTACTACTACTACTACTACTAATAATAATAATAATAATAATAATAATAATAAATTTCATTTATCAGCGCCTTTCAAAACTCTCAAGGTCACTTTACAGTCACAGGATCAGTTTTTCTGTGGGTGAGCAGCGGCAGCCACATGCGCCAGTGTTCACCGTCACAATTTTATTAATTGAAAATGAATGGATTAAAATAACAGAATGTTTATATAGAAAATGAAAGTAGTTTTTTTTTTTAATAGAAAGATGTGTTCATATGTCATATTTTCAATTTCCGAATAAGTTCGGGAATGGCAGTGAATGAGTTAAAGGTTAAATTTACATATTTTTCATTGTTTTATGAATTGAAAATGAATGGATTAAAATAACATTATTTGATTGAAAATGAAAGTATTTTCTTAGAAAGATGTGTTCATCTGAAATAACTGAATAGTTTAATATTGATTGAAATGTTTATTTACTTTAAAATACATTTAATACATCAATTTTATAGTGTAAAAAAAATAAAAAAAAAACAGCTATTGATATTGCAAAATAATAATAATTTCATTTAGAAGCGCCTTTCAGAACACCCAAGGACACTTTACAATTAAAAGAACAATACAGAGAACAATAAAACCATAAATACAGCAACCAAAAAAAAAGCTAAAAAGAAGATAAAAATAATTGCGGGTGAGCAGTGGCAGCCAATGTTTTTATTTTGTAACCTAAAAAAAAAATCATTGGGAAACATTGTCATAAAAAAAAAGAAACTCTATACATGATAAAATTTTGACTTTGCAACATTTTTGGGTGACTTTTTTTGGCAAAATATTAAGAAAACTAAATGACCTGCTTCCCTTGTTTGTTTTCATTTTGTCATCATGCGGCCATCTCATCCTTGTCTCCACCCGTCCATCTTCCCCTCCCGTGCATCCCTCTCAAAAGGGCCAAACGGCACTTTGTGAAATTACAGCACAATTTGGAAAAGTAGAAACAGGCAGCGAGCAATTGAGGCGCTCCACAATAGAGCGCTGGCCTTGGTGACGGTTGCTAGGCGACCGGGGGGGGAAACACAATGGCCACCTCGGAAACCGCAGGCCTTTAAGTGGACTGCGGTGCACGCACACACATGCGCACGTGTGATGCCGAGCGAAGCCCCCCTACCTGCGCGCACACACTTCCGAAATCCTGCGAATGCAAAATCTCTATTTTTTGCTTTTCATGAAGCAAGAACATGGACATTTTGGGGGTTTCATTCAATGTCGTGGTCAAGATGGTCATGTGATGTTATGTCAAATGCGTTTACGCCTTTGACCCCGCTCCATCCCAAAAAAAAGTTGTTTCATTGTGAGACGCTTTCATAAAGAAACAATCGCAATGGCTTGAAATGAATGAAAATAGGGGGAAAAAAATGTATGATTGCAGAATTTGCATGTGGGTATGTTCCTTTAAAGGACAACCGACACCATTTTTTTGTTTTTTGTTTCCTAACTGACATCAGAAAAACGTTTTATAGCATCTAAAATATGAACTTTTCGGTGTGCGAACGTTACATTTATCTCCTGGTGGTGTGGTTTAAACATTAAAGAGACAGGCAGACGACAGTGAGAGAGTTTCAACTTTGATTTGTTCAAAGGCAGAGTGTAGACTGCAAGGTTAAAATATCCCATCAATCAGGCTCCACAAATAACCCGCACAAGCCATCTGTATACACATCTGTGATGCAAAAAGCTATCAACCCAGCTAAACAGAACACAATTGATGAGGAACTAGATAAAATGATCGCAGAGAAAGCACTATAAGGGATCATTCCTCAAGATGGTAAAAGAAGGTTATGTTCCTCATCAAGTGTTTAATGCTGAGGAAACCGGACACTCCATTCCATCAATGACCATCACAAAGGGAAATAAAACGACTTTATTATACAGTAAGTTATTTTTTTTAATTATAATACCATTGCACATTTATTCTACATAAAATATTTTGTGTTGTTATAAGGCTTAGAAAATTAGAAAGTAGAAAATGATGTTTTATGGGAACCTGGGAACGGATTATTCTTATTTTAATGGTTTCCTATGGGAAATTAACTTTTGGGATACACACTTTTCACCTTACACACTCTGTGTCGGAACCAATTAAGTTCGTAAGCCAAGGTATCACTGCAGCCAAAACACGCAGGCTGATATTTTTTTGTCAAATGCAAAACATCAATAAAAATGACTTCAAGTGTCCCAAACTGCCACAAAATGAGCTCGGAACTGGGGAAATTCTGAAAGGCCTCTGGCAATGTTTTTTTTTCCACAAGGGGGCAACATTTCTCTTTTTTCCATGTTAGCGCTTTGTTACAACTTCAGCTATACAAATCAATATGTATTGGATTGTATTTTGTACTGCCGCCCCCATTTCAAGCTCATATAACTCCATACCCATATAATTTAGGAATTAACTTTTTTTTCTGATGAAAGAAGAGAGTCTAAGGTTTCTAACGCTATTTAATGTTTATGTAGTCCTAAAACTCCTGGAATTCAAATAACAATGACAAAAACCCTGGCACTGGAGTGGACACATTTTAGCACGTCTGGCAGTGAATGAGTTAAATGGGTGTGGCCTCGGAAGGAGATGTCAGGAACTTGGGCGAAAGCCACTTGAAAAAGCAAATGTCGCTGCAATCAAAAGTAGCGGGTCATATTGGGTGAGCATTTTGTGACAAAATTGCAGTTTCAAATCATAAATGACACTTTTGGAAATGATGAGGACTCCATTCAGGCTCCATCAGGAAAACAACAGCAATTCGCCATTTTTTTGGATCCGGAAACTGGGTATGATAAGGACTATTCTATTTCATTGACCACTGCTGAATTTCAGTCCGTTACGACTTCTGAGATTGTTCGTGAAAGGAAAATGAAAAAAATCAAGAGACGGAAATATTTGTATATAATAATAATAATAATAATAATAATAATAATAATAATCTATTTCATTTCTAAGTGCCTTTCAAAACTCTCAAAGTCACTTTACAGTCACAGGAGACGTTTTTCTGTGGGTGAGCAGTGGAAGTCACAGCGTTCACTCAACCCGGAAGCAACTCAAATAGATAACTAGCTAGGTAGCTAGCTAGGTAGCCAGCTAGATAGAAAACAGCTATATAGACAGCTGCATAGCCAGATAATAATAATAATAATAATAATAATAATAATAATAATAATAATAATAATAATAACCTATTTCATTTCTAAGTGCCTTTCAAAACTCTCAAGGTAACTTTACAGTCACAGGATAAAGTTTTTCTGTGGGTGAGCAGTGGCAGTCACAGCGTTCACTCAACCCGGAAGCAACTCAAATAGATAACTAGCTAGGTAGCCAGCTAGATAGAAAACAGCTATATAGACAGCTGCATAGCCAGATAATAATAATAATAATAATAATAATAATAATAATAATAATAATAATAATAATAATAACCTATTTCATTTCTAAGTGCCTTTCAAAACTCTCAAGGTAACTTTACAGTCACAGGATAAAGTTTTTGTGTGGGTGAGCAGTGGCAGTCACACGCACCAGTGTTCACGCAACACGGAAGTAACTCAAATAGATAGAAAGCTAGCTAATATATAGCTAATAGCTAGCCAGCTAGATAAATAGCCAGATAGATAACTAACAGCTAACCAATATAGCCAATATATAGCCACCTAGACAGATAGCAAATAGATAGCTAACTAGGTAGCTAGCTGGGTAGCCAGCTAGACAGCAAACAGCTATATAGACAGCTGGATAGCCAGATAATAATAATCATAATAATAATCCATTTCATTTCTAAGCGCCTTTCAAAACTCTCAAGGTCACTTAACAGTCACAAGATAAAGTTTTTCTGTGGCCGAGCAGTGGCAGCCACACGCACCAGCGTTCACTCAACCCGGAAGTAACTCAAATAGATAGAAAGTTAGCTAATATATAGCTAATAGCTGGCAAGTTAAATAGATAGCCAGGTAGATAAATAATAGCTAACTAGATAGTTAATATATAGCCAGCTAGTCAGATAGCAAATAGTACCTAGCTAGATAGCAAATAGATAGCTATATTGTCCAACATAGCCCGGTCGCGAGGCATAAATTATCCTCTGTTTCCCTGAGCGTGTGTGCTGTTTTTGTATGTGATCACGGCAGATCGTGTTCCAAAACAGAGCGACATATTGAGCCCAAGCCCCTCCCCGTCACATGCTTAGCAGCCCCCATTTGACAACATCTGCCTGCGTGTATCAATTCGTAAGTACTCGTTTGACTGAGATAAAAACAAAAGTCTTCAAAATTTACCCTCAGAAATGGATTTGGGGGCAATTCATCCTTTAAATGCGATATTCATCAATTTACCACCGGGATGAGACGTCTCGCCCGAGTCAGATTTGGACCCTGGCACCACTGGTGTGTCAACAAACCACTCACACTTTTTGTGTCAAAATCCCAGTGTACAGATGGCTTGTGCGGGTTATTTGTGGAGCCTGATTGATGGGAATTTTAACCTTGCAGTCTACACTCTGCCTTTGAAGTATCAACGTTGAAACGAGTTCAAATTTCACTGTTTTCTATCCATTTTGTCACTCTCTCACTGTCGTCTGCCTGTCTCTTTAATGTTTAAATCACCTCCCCTCACTGCTGCGTTCTTGACCAATCACGTGGCTTTAACCGAAGACTGGGGGCGGGGAATAGAGGACCAAAAAATGTCGGCAGCCATTTTCTTTTTTGGAGAATAGCTTCACTCTCTCTGTTTCTAAACACCCCCCCCCCCTCACTGCTGCGTTCTTGACCAATCACGTGGCTTTAACCGACGATTGGGGGCGGGGAATAGAGGACCAAAAAAAGCTGAATGCCATTTTCTTTTAGGAGAACGGCTCGTTCGCGAATGACACATAGCTCATTGGGTGTATCCCGAAAAAAAGTTCATATGCCAAGGTAAAATTTTCATAAATTTAACGTTCCGTAAACCAAAAAGTTCGTACGCCAAGAGGTTCGTAAACCGAGGTATCACTGTATTGTGGATTTGTAGCAGGGTTGTTTGTTTCTTTTTCGGCCTCCAGCCTGTACAATGAAGTACTTGAGAAGTGCAGTGAGCGAACGAGCGGCCGTCCTTGCGTACTTATTAGCAAGACGCTACATCGCGTTGAGGGAGCGAGCGCTCGCTCGCTGGAGTAGTGCACTCACTTAGGGGCCGTCTGTAATGCAGATTCCATTTCAGACGCAATTAAGCCTGCCGTGAAGAGGGTCTTCCACCCTTTCTGGGTGCCCCCTCCCTCACCCCTCGACCCTGCACTCATCCTCTCTTCTTCCTGGCCCATCTGTACCACCCCCGTTCTCTCATCACTGGCACCCAGGGGAGCCCTGCAAAATGCTTATTCAACAGCCGGCCGCGATGAAGATATGTAATGACATTTTGGAAGGCAAAGAGGCCTGTGTGGTTTTTAATTCATATTTAATGGCTGCCATGATCCCAAGTGGAGGAAGAAGAGATGAGACGGATGGATGGATGGATGGATGGATGGAATGCTTGAGTGGACCACTTAAAGGGAAAGTCAACCCAAATGTTTTTGGAAGAATAATAGCCCCCCCGCCCCCTTCCGCTTGTCGAAACGCAGCATTTTGATTCCTATTGCATTTCTGGAATATGAGTGAAGCAGTAAAGTCAACTCGTTTTGTAGTCGATTTCGGGGCGGCCATTTTGCCAATTGTCGTCGACTGAAAATGACATCACATGAAAAAAAAAAAAAAAAAAAAAAAAAAAAACTGGACACTTGTATTGTAAATATGGGTTGATGCACTACAGCTAAATAAATCAATATGCCTTTCTTGATACTTGCACTATGTACAGTTTTCTTATGAAACAGTTTTGCACATTTACAGTATACAGTTGACATTTTTATTTTACTATGCTTAGAATATCTTTTTTTAATCTACTTTCTATCCTGTCACCCCCCACCCCCTCATCCCCTTTCAAATTGCTGCTGTGCAATGCAAATTTCCCCATTGTGGGACAAATAAAGTTTTTCTGATACTGATGTCATCAGAATGACTCTGTCTTTGTGTTGTCATATTATTTGTGCTGTGGACTGCAAATTTCCCCATTGTGGGACGAATAAAGTTTTTCTGATTCTGATTCTGATTCTGATTCGTCACCAGAATGACTCTCTGTGTCTATGTGTTGTCATATTATTTGTTATTTAGTTTTTTTTAATTAAATTTATGTTCCTTCCGGGTTGAGTGAACGGTGGCGCGTGTGGATGCCGCTGCTCACCCGCAGAAAAAAAATCCAGTGACTGTAAAGTGTCCATGAGAGTTTTGAAAGGCGCTTATAAATGAATTGTATTATTATTATTATTATTATTATTATTATTATTATTATTATTATCTTTGAAAAACAGGTGAGCTGTGACAAGCACACGGGACAAAAAGAGATAAGGGGGCCACAGGTGCCACAATTGGGGAGGGATTGACAATTAGACTGGCACAGCAGGAAATGTGAAACAAGAGGAGAGTAATTATTTCAAAATAAAAGTTTGACCAAAAAAAAAAAACGCGGGGGTAAGGAGGTGGCATTTGCCGCTTTGTTCATATTTCACAAACATAACATGATTCTGGATTCTCAGTTTGTACAAGCGGAGTTGCACGGAGACAAATCAATGACTGAAAATGAATGAATAAATGAATACACACACACATACACACACACACACACCCACACACACACACACACACACACACACACACACATATACATACACAGACACATAGACACACACACATGCCCACACGCACGCACGCACGCACGCACACACACACACACACACACACACACATAAATACACATAATAAATTAATTAATTAATGAATGAATGAATAAATGAATGAATAAATGAATAAATAAATAAATAAATAAATAAATAAATATTTAAAGAAAGAAATAAATAAAAAATAAAATAAATGAATGAATATATGAATAAACAAATAAAAAATAAATAAATAAATAAATAAATAAATAAATAAATAAATAAATACATGAATGCATAAATAAATAAATAAATAAATAAATTTCAACTCCCATCCCTTCATTCCACTGGACATATTTCAAATAAAATATTATGAATAAAAAAAATAATGATGATTTTATTTGGGTCAATGATATCGTCGTCAATATCAAAACTTCAAGACAGGTTAGCTAGTCAAGGTTTTCAGGCAAGTTTTTGAGAGAATCTCAAGGTTTTCTATTTAAAAAAAAATCCTTTATTCGAGATTAGCATGGGAGGATGATTTTATACTGCTCCCACTCTGCTAAGCATAGGGCAAAAAGGGAGAGAGAGAGAAAAAAAAAAACATGAATGATAGATCGAAGCAAGTTAGTGTTATATTTACCCAGCAGGGGGCCATGCGACATTGGGAACAAAACAAAAAACTGCGCTTTGGAATTGCGAGGTAATGGCACAGCTAAGACGAGGGTGCTGGCTGAAATGCCGTTATTCACTCAATCAGACGGCGTAATGCAATCACGTTGGCCAAATAGCCATTGATTACACGCAGGAGGACGCCAAGATTAAGCCAGACGCTTGCTCTTCTTGTTTTTCACATTGGCCACATTGACAGCAACGACGGGTTGGCCCGTAACTGATTTGTTGAAAAGATGTAGACATCTCAAGCTACATACAGTTCAGGCTTTTTTTTTCCTGAACCCTCTAGTCTGGTGATTGATTGTTAACCCTTTCAACACTCTTCAAGAATTGGGTTGGACTGAATTGGCAGATTCCTGCGGCGTTGTTATTCATAATTCGCTCACTTGTATTAGTGTTTCATATGAATATGTTAGCATTAAGCTAACGTTTTGCTTGAACATTTTGACGCGTGAATATGTGACAGTGCCTTTGCTCCATGACCACATTCGTCCGACATAGCATTTCAAATCATGTTTTCCTATTTAAATGAATGGAAATGCTAACAATCCGTTCTCTATCCCGTATTTGTTTTTCTATTTCTTTCTTTCCTTTCCTCTTCCTTTCAAAACTTTGCTGCTGTGTTATTATTATTATATTATTATTTTACAATTAAGATAATATTTTGCTTGAATATGTGACAGTGCCTTGAGATCCAGGTTTAATCTGCTCCATGACAACATTCGTCCGATGCAACGTTTCAAATCATCTTTTCCTATTAAAATGAATGGAAATTGTAACAATCCGTACTTTATACTGTCATATTTTATATATGATTATTTTAGCATTAAGCTTGCGTTTTGCTTGAACATTTCAGTGTTTGAATGTGTGGCAGTGCCTTGAGATTTGGGTTTAATCTGCTCCAAGAGCACATTCGTCCGATTTAACATTTCAAATCATCTTTTCCTCTTGAAATGAATGGACATGCTAACAATCAGTTCTGTCTACTGTAATATTTCATATGTGATTATTTTAGCATTAATCTAATGTTTTCCTTGAACATTTTGCAGCTTGAACCTGTGACAGTGCCGTAAGATTCGGGTTTCATTTGCTCCATGATCACATTCGTCAGACACAACATTTCAAATCATCTTTTCCTATTGAAATGAATAGAAATGCTAACAATCTGTTCTCTATACGGTAATATTTTATATATGATGATTAAGATAATGTTTTGCTTGAACATTTCCGTGTTTCAATTTGTAGCAGTGCCTTGAGATCCGGGTTTAATTTACTCCATAACCATATTTGTCAGACGTAAGATTTCAAATCATCTTTTCCTATTGAAATGAATGGAAATGGTAACAATCTGTTCTCTATACTGCGATATTTCATATATGCTTATTTTCGCATTAAGCTAATGTTATCCTTCAATATTTCAGCGTTTGACTATATAGCAGTACCTTGAGATTCGGGTTTAATTTGCTCCATGATCACATTTGTCCGACATAAAGTTTCTAATCAACTTTTCCTACTGAAATGAACGGAAATGCTGACAATCCGTTCTCTATCTTGTAATACTTTATATATGCATATTTTAGCATTAAGATTATATTTTGCGTAAACATTTTGCAGCTTGAATATGTGACAGTGCCTTGAGATTCGGGTTTAATTTGCCCCATGACCACATTCGTCAGATGTAACACTTCAAATCCTCTTTTCCTATTGAAATGAATGGAAACGCTGACAATCTGTTCTCTGTATTGTAATATTTCATCATAATTATTTTAGAATTAAGCTTATGTTTTGCTTGAACATTTCAGTGCCTTGAGATTTGTGTTTAATTTGCTCCATGACCACATTTGTCCGACATAAAATTTCGAATCATCCTTTCCTATTGAAATGAATGGAAATGCTAACAATCCGTTCTCTTCCTTCCACCCCAAAAATGTTTAATTAAAATTATTTAATTATCTCAGAAAATAACGATCAGCAAAGCTTATGTAATGCCCTGGATTAACAGGAATTAAACATTTGTAAATGTAAATTGAGTTACACTCTTAGCCACTGAAAAAAATTGTAAGTTAAGGTACCAACGCACCACCTAACTAACCCCTCAACCATTTTGAAACAAGAAGAAAAAAAATCAATTTTTTTGGTTTCCCATGCAGTGCAAACAACTGTTCCAGCTTACCGGTAGACTTGCAAAGACTTGAGCCGAGGTGATTTGTGACTACCCGGCACCTCAGGCGACAGCAGGAAGGTGAGGAAGATGGTGAGGGTGTTGGAGCCAACTCAAGGAAACCTCAAAGAGTGCTGTGTTTACTAGGAGGGACTTGGACCATTAACAGTACTAGCCGTGGCTATCCTTAAGCTAAGTAGGCTGGCTACAACATGACGTCAATACATGACAACAATACTTTTAGAAATGTAACACCGCGATAATTAACGACTTAGGAGCGATTTCGCAGTGTTTTGGTGCACCAGTAGCCAACCGAAGCAGGAGACAGAGAGGAATACCAAAGAGGAGGTTTATGGGTGTTGTCAAAGAGGACACGAAGGTAGCGGGTGTGAGAGAAGAGGATGCACAAAACCGGGTTATATGGAGGACACTGATTCGCTGTGGCGACCCCTGAAGGGAAAAGCCGAAAGGAAAAGAAGATGTATCCAACTGAAGCTTCTAGCTAGGTAGCTAGCGACCCTGTAAGTAGCGCAGAGATTCCCTCAGATTCCGACTAACAGAGTTGACGGCGATTGATTCTCAGTTTTGGTATTTGATGCGTTATATGATGTGTAAAATGTCAATTTTGTCTCAGAAAGTGCAGAGGAAAAAAACACTTTTTTTTTTTTTTTTGGAGCCTTGGAGGCATTGTGAAACTAGTAAAGTCAAACGTGTGTAATAATAATAATAATAATAATAATAATAATAATAATAATAATAATAATAATAAAAATACAATTTATAACTCTCAAGGTCACTTTACAGTCACGGGAAAAGCTTTTTTTGTGGGTGACTAGTGGCAGCCACATGCGCCAGCACTCAAGCCGGAAGTAACTGAAATCGATAGAAAGCTAATAGATACAATAATAATAATAATAACAACACATTTCATTTATAAGCACCTTTCAAAACTCTCGAGGTCACTTTACAGTCGCTAATAGATAGCTATCTAGAACGCTAGATAGCTAAACGATACCTAACTAGATAGCTAGCGAGCTAGCTAGACAGCTAATAGATAGCTAATAGATAGCAAATAGATAGTTAGGTAGCTAGCTTGCTATCGAGCTAGCTAGACTGTCATAAATAGCTTATTTTTATAGTGTGAAAGTTAAGTTTTATTTTAGTAAGGCTACAAACTACTATCATAATATTGTGTTTTTATTTTGTTTATGTTGAAAATTAAGAATGTTTTATTGATTTCTTTACTTGTGCGTCGAACTATATGAATAAACTTCGCGAATGTATTGATAGCTAGTTTGCATGTGGAATGAGGTTAACAATGTGAGGCTTTTCTGAGTCTGTCAGTCAAATCCGGACTCAAATAACTTATTTTGCAAAAATGGCGAGCACGTTTTCTCATAAAAACAGTGACCGGGCATCTTTTTTTGGGTTTGTTTGTTATTGGAGGCAATATTTAACGGCAACAGTAGAACCGTGACGTTATCTTGGAGCAAAATCAATGCCTACCATGGGCCAGTCTGACATTGATCTGACGAGAGGGAGTAGAGGGAAGGAGAGGTGGGCGTGGGGAGGGGGGATTGTGAGACCGTCGGGATGCACTCGTCACGTTTGGACTTCTGAGACCCAAAGTGGGTCGTCCGGGGGTTAACGAGTGCGGGGTAAACAATGACAACGTGATACCGTGAGGAATGGATCGTCCTGGAGATGAATCAATGCATCCTAAATCCATATTCTCCTGCCCCCCCAATCTATAGACCTCAACTTATTTTTACACTTGTAAAATCGAATCACATCAAATAAAATCTGTATTAAATAGATAACTCATTCACTGCCAGACATGTACCAAAAATCCATCCACTCCAGTGCCAGGGTTTTTGTCATTGTCACTCAAATTCCAGGGCCGACAGAATATTGTGATTTAGGACTACATAAAAATTCAATTCATCGTTAAAAAAAACCTTAGACACTCTTTTTTCATCAGAAAATAATAGTTAATTCCTAAATTACATGGGTCTGGAGTTATCTGACCTTGAAATGGGGAATTGATATGTCTCATTGTTATGTTGTACCAAAAATCCATCCACTCCAGTGCCAAGGTTTTTGTCATTGTCACTCAAATTCCAGGACCCACAGAATATTGAGATTTAGGACAAAATAAACATTCAATAAGGCGTTAGAAACTTAGACTGTCTTCTTTCATCAGAAAAAAAGAGTTATTTCCTAAATATATGGCTCTGGAGTTATATGAGCTTGAAATGAGGGGCTGTCCAAAATACAATGCATTTTTATTTATACAGCTAAGTAGTAACTAAGCACTAACATGGAAAAGAAGCAAATACTGTCCCTTGTGGAAAAGAAAAAACATGACCAGATGCCATTGCCAGAGGCCATGGCCAGTGCTTTATCGGCACACGAGCATGAAAAAAACCAAAACCAAACCCCCCCCCCCCCCCAAAAAAAAAAAAACAATCTGGAATGGCGCTCTACGTCATATTTTCATTTCCTGAATAAATTCCTGAATAGACTGTCTTCTTTCATCTGAAAAAAAACTAGTTAATTCCTAAGTTATATGGGTCTGGAGATATCAAAGCTTGAAATGAGGGCGGCTGTCCAAAATACAATGCAATACATACATATTGGTTTACATAGCGCTTCAACAACAGCTGAAGCTGGAAAAAAAGCGCTAGCATGGGAAAAAGGGGAAATAATGCCCTCTTGTGGAAGGGTAAAAACATTGCCAGAGGTCTGGCCAGCGCTTTATCGGCACACAAGCATGAAAAAAAAAAAAAAAAATTCCGGAATTGCGCTCTACGTCCTTTTTTCTTATTTCCCGAATAAATTCGTGAATAGACTGTCTTCTTTCATCGGAAAAAAAAACTAGTTAATTCCTAAGTTATATGGGTCTGGAGATATCAAAGCTTGAAATGAGGGAGGCTGTCCAAAATACAATGCAATACATACATATTGGTTTACATAGCGCTTCAACAACAGCTGAAGCTGGAAAAAAAGTGCTAGCATGGGAAAAAGGGGAAATAATGCCCTCTTGTGGAAGGGTAAAAACATTGCCAGAGGTCTGGCCAGTGCTTTATCGGCACACAAGCATGAAAAAAAAAGAAAAAAAACCGAACAAATTCGGGAATGGCGCTTGACGTCATATTTTCAATTCCGGAATAAATCCGTGAATGGCAGTGAATGAGTTGATGTATATTTCTTTGAAATTGTTTTCCCAAAATATGCATATGAAAAACAGGCGAATAATGACAAAACATGAGCAAAAACGATCAGGAAAATGGAAGAAAACGACAGCTTCTTTTCACGCTTGCACTCTCTGTTGGATTCAATCGTCCCGCCTTATATTTTCCCCTCACTAGCGTCAGAGCAGCAAAGGGTTGGAATGTTCCCACTGTGTATTTATTTCATGATCGACTTTTCCTCGAACTGCAGACAGTCGCGAGTGTGCCTATTCCACGGACAGACTCCACAACGTGCATTAACCCTCCCACATACATAAAAGGGGAACTCTAGCACCACAAGTCGACTCAATTTCTAATCGAGCTTTTCAGTAAATACGTTTTGTCAATGACAAGGTTTTGGGTGAAAATAAAGTCTGGGAATTTGACTGAAAACTCCCAAAAAGTGTATAAAGCAATGGCGTCCATGTTTGGTCCTCGAGGGTCCCGTTTTAGATGCCCGTCCCCCCCCCTTAACACGCCTGATTCAAATCATCACCCGCATCAGCAAGATTTGCAAAAGCCCGAGAACGAATCAGATCATTTTAATAATTTCACTGCGCATAGTTTGAATTTGAGTGACTGTTGACCTCTCCAACATGGCCACCATGTAGCCACGTTGGAAGTTTCATTTTAAAAGATTTGCATTTGCTTTTATTAATTCACAAAATGAATAAAAAAAATCAACAACACTGTCATATCGTTCCTGTGGATGTATTATTTATGATTGGACTTTTAAAGGTTATCTTATCTTCTATTATCATTTGCCGGTGGCCATTTTGGTTTGAGTAACTGTTGACATCTTCAACATGGCCGCCATGTAGCCACGTCGTTTCAACAGGAATTTCTTCATTTTAAAAGATTTGAATTTGCTTTTATTAATCACAAAATGAATTAAAAAAAAGAACAACACTGTCATATCGTTGCTGCTGAATGTATTATTTACAATTGTACTTTTAAAGGTTGTTTTATCTTCTATCACCAATTTCCCGCGGCCATTTTGGTTTGTGTGACTGTTGACCTCTCCAACATGTCCGCCATGAAGCCGCATCGTTTCACCGGTTTCAACAGGTAGTTCTTCATTTTGAAAGCTTTGCATTTGCTTTTATTGATTCACAAAATGAAAAAAAAAAAATCAACAACACTGTCATATCGTTGCTGCTGAATGTATTATTTAAGATTGTACTTTTAAAGACTATCTTATCTTCTATCACCATTTGCCGGCGGCCATTTTGTGATCTTTCAATTGTTTAACAAAAATGTCTTTCAGAACCAAAAGCGGAAAAAATGATGGTGAAAATAATCATATCAGGTAGAGTCAAAACTTGACTTTTGTGACACCAAATGCAACCAAAAAAGTGTTTTTTAAGTTTTAAGGCAAAATAATACATTATGTGTACTGTATAAACATAACATGAGCGATGCTAACCCACAATGAAATGTGGTCATGTCCTTTCGTCATCATTTGTTTTTTTTTTGCATTTTTTTCCTGAATTGATTTGTCTTGGAGAATTTTGTGATCTTTTTTTTAATTGCAGAAAGATGACGTTGGACATCAAAACTAACTCTCCCCGCAAACCCCACTCGGGTCGTTTTTCCTTTGAGTAACGTGAACAACAACAGCCGAACAACACCAACCTGCAAGCTCGGGCTTATCGAGGTGAGACAACAACTTCAAATCAATATGCTTGAAATGTGACATGATGTCACCCGTGGTACTGTTGTAACGGTGTGATTTTATTTTATTTTATTTTTAATCACACTTCAGGGCTTCAGGGTATGTGCGACTTTGCAAGACAACCCCGAAAAACCCACCTATCCTCCACTTTGTATTGGGCAAGCAATTTTTGGGCTTCACAATGAGCTTTATTAGCGTCGTCAAGATACAACATGACGTTAAGCATTTTTAGTTTGTTTCGACAAAAACGCACTTCCGGAAACAAATTCCTTGTGTGTTCTACATACTTGGCAATAAAGATGATTCTGATTCTGATTCTGATAATAAGCAGCAAATTGGCCAACGTCGAAAAAATCTATATTTTTTTGCCATTCTGAGCTCAAGTTAATGCTCCAACTCCACATCAAAAAAATAATCATGACCAGTTGTGTAGTTAAAGCAACCATAAAGCTTTGCCTTGAAGTTCACTAGCTGAGTGCTAACACATAATGGGAAACACCATTGATTGGCTAAGAAAAGTAGCATTTGTGTGGCATTTGATAACCGTGACCCTCAAGTTTGTGACTTCGGCTAAATTTCAAAGACTCGTGCGTTTTGGTTTTTGTCATTGGACATTTTTTTAGCTTTATGAGCGTCGTCGAGATACATGCTGACGTAAAGCTTATTTGTTTCTTTGTTTTCGACTTGCAAAAAAAAAAAAAACTACTTTATTACAGGCAGCAATTTGACAAATGGCGACCCCCCTATTTTTTTCCTATTCCCAGCTCAAGTTAATGCTACAACTCAACATCCATCCAACAAAGCTATGTCTTGAAGTCCGCTAGCTGAGTGCTAACACAAAATGGGAAACACCATAGACTGGCTAACAAAAGTAGCATTTGTCTGGCATTTCATAACCCTGACAAGTGGCCACCATTTTTGTGAGATTCTAAAAAAAAAACCAATATTTTGAGATAATAGTGAAAGGACAACCGACGCCTGCGGTCAAGTTGTGTCCATAATTTGTAAAATCACTTGAAATGACTTCTACTGAGCGTATTTTACCAAGATTCCACGGTATATTGCTATATGTTACGTTTTAAGACTTGCGCTGAATATTCCGGAAGTTTTGTTTTGGAATTGGTGACAATTCCTGACGTGACGTCACGTCAGGAACGCCCCTGACCGAGAAAGCGACACACAATGCATTTTGGGTACTTTGTTCAGTCTGAAAACTTCGTTTTGATCCGTGTTGATGGCGAAATTAGAAGGAAAACACATAAATAACGCGATGGTGAATCGTTTTGTGTTGCACCAAGACCACTATTTGATACTAGCTGAAACAAATTCCCAGCAGACAAATCAGCCCATTTCCAACGGAGCTTGGGCGCCATCTTGTGCATTTTCTGGGTGCTACATTTTGCATTGACGGCTCGAATTGATATGGGAGGACACCTTCAATCAATTGCAAACATTTATGCTTTCCTCATCAGAACAATTTGAATCGTATTCATAACTGGATGAGTAACAACAAAGCATCTTTTCCGAATCACAAGCCATTGTTTTGATTCTAGAGCACGGCAAGACGTCTTGGCGTGACGTCGCGAACAAGGGGGGGGGGGACCTTCAGAAACACACCATTTCCGGGGTCTTTTTGAAGTAGTTTTGGGACACTTTAACTCATTTTTATTAGTGCTTTGCATTTGACTAAAAATATCAGCCTGTGTGTTTTGGGTATTTTAGATGCTATCAAACGTTTTTCTGATGTCATTTAGGAAACAAAAAAAAAAAAAAATGGTGTCGGTTGTCCTTTAAAGCATATCACTACAATTTTTAGATGTTTTTTGCGGGTGGGGTGATCAGATTTTCTGTCATGTAAAAAGAACAACAAACAAATCTAGCTCAACGCTAAATGAGATCAGACCAGAATGCAACAGGAGTATATCGCTTCATGGTAGGTGGGATGTAACTGTGATAGAGAAGCTCTGCCCCGTAACACCCCCCCCCCAAAAAAAAAAAAAAAAAAAAAAAAAAAAAAATCCTCCTCTGGTTTCTCCTCATCTACACGGGCCTCTGGTGTCCACAGACCGGCTGCTAATGACGGTCTGGGAACGGGGTGATCGGGTTTCACACGCGCGCACCTCATTGATTCTGGGTTTGCCCAAAGCGTGATGATCAAACACACACACGGTAATAAACGCAGGCTAATGCGGGCATTAGAGAGGGAGGGTGTGGATTTAGAATGCGATGCCAGGGAAACAATGACGTGCTGGTGTGAATGTCAGAAAAGATGAAGAGGAGGAGCGATGAAGAATCGGAGCCGGGTGCTCGATGAGGAGAAAGTGGGTGGGATGAGGAGGGGTGGGGAGGGGGGGGGGCGGATGAGGCCTTGGAATGGGCAGTGGTGGGGGGCATGTTGAGATGGTGCAGATAAGAAGCCCCAGTGTGGATCTTGTTCCAATAGCTTGTTGTACTTGCGCTTATCTGATAAGCGGCGGTGGCTAACATGTGCTCGCGTGGTCCTAACATGAGGGAGGTCACGCAGCGTCAGGTGCCCCGTTGGTCCAAGAAACTACAGAGTTTTTGACTTGGTTGGATTTTCAAAGTAAAACGTGGAACGGAGTTGAGAAATATTCATCGCGATGTGCTGTGTACAGGTTTACTAGTAGGCTATAAATCAATTTCTGAATTGTTTTTATCGTAATAATACATTTCATTTATCAGCGCCTTTCAAAACTGTCAAGGTCACTTTACAGTCACAGGATCAGTTTTTCTGTGGGTGAGCAGCGGTAGTCACACGCGCCAGCGTTCACTCAACCGGGAATAACTCAAATAGATCAAGTTAGCTAGATAATAGATAACTAATAGCTAGCTAGCTAGTTAGACAGCTAATAAATAGCTAGCTAGGTAGCCAGCAACGGTGACCCAGTTCAACCGGGAATAACTCAAATAGATCACGTTAGCTAGCTAGCAAATAGATGACTAATAGCCAGCTAGCTAGTTAGACAGCTAATAGATAGCTAGCTAGGTAGCCAGCAACGGTGACCTCATTAAACCGGGAATAAATCAAATAGATTAAGTTAGCTAGCTAGCTAATAGATGACTATATAGATATATATAGATGATTATATGAGCTTGAAATGAGGGTGTCTGTCCAAAATACAATGTAATACATACATATTGGTTTATATAGCGCTTAAATAACAGCTGAAGCTGAAACAAAGCGCTAACATGGAAAGAAGGGAAATGCTGCTCCTCGTGGATGAGAAAAACATTGCCAGAGGTCTGGCCAGCTCTTTTTCGGCACCCAAGCAAGAAAAAAACAAAACCCAAATTAATTCGGGAATAGCGCTCTACGTCATATTTTCACTTAAGGAATAAACTCAAAGATGGCAGTGAATGGGTTAAATATTTTTAATTGACTTTTTTTTTGAGGTGGAAGGAAATGAACGGATTGTTAGAATTTGTAGTTATTTCAATGAGAAAGGATGATTTGAAATATTAGGGCTGATAAATGTGGTCATGCAGCGAATTAAACCTGAATATCAAGGCACAGCTACATATTCAAATGCTGAAGTGTTCAAGCAAAACATTATCTTAATGCTAAAATAATCATATATGAAATATTACAGAATAGAGAACGGATTGCGATCATTTCCATTCATTTCAATAGGAAAAGATGATTTGAGATGTTATGTCGGACGAATGTGGTCATAGAGTAGTGAATGTGTTGATGGCCACCTGTAAATATTTACCATACCGCAATTGTAAAAGCCTTCCCTTGTCAAAGATCCAAAAGAGCTTTTACTCACCCGCTTGTCGCTGACGTTATGTCCTGGTTCTGCATTTCTTCCTCCTCCCTTTCCCCTTCCGATCATCAAAATGAAAAATGGAGGCTTGTCGTTGAATGGCAAGACAGAAGAAGAAAAAACAATAAATAAAAATTAATTCTATTCACGTTCAAAACACAGATCAAATCCATTTCATTATCCTGAGCATGTTTGCAACTGGCCTTCCAAGTTTATTCTTTTTTGTTTTGAAATATGGCGCCCCAACAATATTTTTTTGCGTATACATACATGGTAAATATGCAATTGTAAATACAGTAAAGTCTCGTTATATCGATATCGGATATATCGATAGTCCCGGTTATATCGATACTATTTCTATGCACGCACGGAGAAAATTACATGCAAACAGGGTCGGATATATCGATAGTCCCGGTTATATCGATATTTTTTCGGAGTCCCTTGAATATCGATATAACGAGACTTTACTGTATAATAATAATAATAATACATTTCATATATAAGTGTCTTTCAAAACTCAGCGGAAAATACGTTATGTATCTATGTGGAGATGGTCTATTTTATTTGAAACTTCGGGGTAATTACAAGCGCTCTGTAAACGTTGTCCGAGCTCCAGATAAAAGCCGTCCGATTTTTCCTCCCGTATTTAACCAGATTAGCGTTTTTGTGCATGACGATGATTGATGGCCACAGGAGGGGTTAATTACGACACTTGGCTTTTCAATCAATCTCTTGCTGTCAATGCAAAGATAAATAAGCTGCTTGGGACTCCGCTGGCAGGAAACAGACACGCTCATTGTCGTGTCGGCGACCCAACCGGCGTTATCGAGTGTGTTTGCTTGTCGGTAAACAACCCACCCCAACGCGCGTATCATAAGCGAATATGAAACAAACGCGTCGTTGTATTGATGCGCAAATATGAATATGTTGAACCATTACTTTGTTTGTTTTTTTGTTGTCATACCAAGACCACAATTAATAAACAGTATTCTCTTTGTGGCAATATTATTTATGTATGTATTTATTTTTATATTTATTTATTTAGTTATTTGTGTATGTATTTATTATTTTATTTATTAGATTTATGTATTTATTTAAATATGTATTTGTTTTTGTTTAACTACCTATTTGTTTATTCGTTTCTTTATAATAATAATAATAATACATTTAATTTGTAAGCGATTTTCATAGCTCTCAAGGACACTATGTATTTATTAATCCATTTATTTATTTTTGTATTTTTTTATTTGTGTATTTATTCATTTATTTATTCAACTATTTCTTTGTTTATTCTTTTGTTTATATATTTATTAATCAATTTATGTATGTGTGTGTATGTTTATTTATTCGTTTATGTATCAATGAATTTATTTATATATTTATTTATGTATTTTTTAATGTATTTATTTTTTATGTATTGATGTATTTATTTATTTTTAATGTATATATTTTTAATGTATTTATTTTTTATGTATGTCTCTTTTATGTATTTATTTTTTATGTATTTATGTATTTAGGAATTTATTTATTGACTTATTTATTTATTTATATTTCTCGCAACAGAAAGACTGGAAACAAACTGATTCCATTTCTTTCAATGTTACGATCTGCATTTTGTGCATTTTGCCAAATTTTGGCCAGGACTCCCTTGAAGACCTTTATTTTATTTTATTTTAAATCTCAATGGAATTTTTCCTAGTTTAATAAAAAGAAAAAAACAATAAAATCTTAATAAATAAAATCTTTAAATCAATAAAATCTTAAAAATGTCCCCATTGTGGGACTATTAAAGGCTTTCTGATTTCATAAAACAACAAGTGGATACTGAACTTTTAGGGGGTTACAGCAGAGAGACTGGAAGATTCACAGAAAGGCATACAAGCAGAAGGCCTCGGAAATTTGGATGCGTCAAACACCTGTTGTGGGTTTTGCCAATAAGCTCCTTGTCAAATGGAAAATTCTACAAACCAAATTAAGCTAGCTAGCTAGCTATGTAGCTAACAATAACAATAATAATAATAATAATAATAATAATAATAATAACAGTAATAAAAATAATACAATGAAAGCTAGCCAGATAGCCAGCTCGATAGTTAGCTAGATAGCTATCTCGCTAGATACTGAAACGTTTAACCAATGCACACATGCACCTAAATTAATATAAACCATAACAGTGCATTTGCCGGCCATCTCGAAATTCCAATCCGATCGCTCCAATATCTTTTCCCTTTTTGCAAGGGGCGTAAAATATTTCAACATGGTTTTCTACACCCAAACGACAAGCACTGCAGTTTGTTTTATCTTCTTCGTGGTCTCTCACCCTGAACCCTCAACACTTTTGCTGTGAATAAGCACTTTGTCCCGCAGCATTTTGCTGAGCTAAGCCCCAAGAAAAAAAAAAATTAAAAGAAGAAGCGTGTGTAAAAGGAAGACTAATTAAGGCATCAGATAATCTTGATGACAGCAGCAAAAAATAAAAATAAAACTGATTTTTTTAGCACACGGTCTGTAATTGTGGTCGGGACACTGCGACCTCGCTATAGTGAATGGATAGGACTGGGTGGGATAGGGGGTGGGCCAAGACATTTGTCCCCGAGGTAAAAGCGGCCGCCATTTATGGAGACCTTTGAGTGATGGAACTGATTGGCGGTCTGCGGCACTGTGATGGCAAAGGGTTTCTGTTGCCTGGTTCACCTGTTTGATCACATCTGAAGGTGGAGGGAGAGGTGGAGTTAGAGACTCCAAAGGCAACCAACGTTGATGGATAAGATCTACAGCGCCGTCGAGAAAATATTCAAAGGCCATCTGTCACACAGTACGCCTCATGTTTATTGCTCAAATCTCTTGAAACTTGAAACTTATATTGTTTTAGTCGCTACCGTTTAAAAAGTACAGTGATACCTTGGCTTACGAACTTAATTGGTTCCCAGACAGTGTGTAAGGCGAAAAGTGTGTATCCCCAAAATTAATTTCCCAGAGGGAACCATTAAAATGAGAATAATCCGTTCCCAGATCCCCATAAAACATAATTTTCTACTAGCCTTAAAACTGCACAAAATATACCTTATTTTATGTATAATAAATGTGCTATGGTATTATAATGAAATAAATAAACTGTACTGTACAATAAAGTCATTTTATTGACCTTTGCGATGGTCGTTGATGGCTTGATGGATGGAGTGGCCGGTTTCCTCAGCATTCAACATTTGATGAGGAACGTCGCCTTCTTCATTCACCATCTTGAGGAATGATCCCTTGTAGGTGCTTTCTCTGCGATAATTTTACCTAGTTCCTCATCAATTGTGTTCTGTTTAGCTGGGTTGATAGCTGGTTGCATCAAGTGTACAGATGGCTTGTACGGGTTATTTGTGGGGCCTGATTGATGGGATATTTTAACCTTGCAATCTACACTCTGCCTATCAAAGTTGAAACGAGTCCTAATGTCACTGTTTTCTATTCATTTTCTCACTCTCTCTCTGTCGTATGCCTATCTATTTTTATTTGCAGCTCTGTGTTTCTGTAAACCCCCTCTCACAGCTGCGTTCTTGACCAATCAAATGGCTTTAAATAGAGGACAAAAAAAAGTCGGCTGCCATTCTTGTTAGCAGAACGGGCTCGTTTGCGAACGTGACTCCATGTGGCGCTCCGTGTGTATCCTGAAAAATAGTTTGTATGCCAAGGTCAAATTTTCATAAATTTAACGTTTGTACACCGAAAAGTTCGTAAGCCAAGGCGTTCGTAAACCGAGGTATCACAGTATTCATGATCTGGAACAAGCTCTATATGATCTGGAACAAGCATTAGCCTTGATGCTAGTCCCAGCTCACAAGCAATGCGAGACTCAGACTACTTTTGGACTTGACATTCATTCCTACGTTCACATTAGGGGAACATCTCAGCTGGGCATCTTCCACAGATGAGATCTCCACAGCCTCAGCCGTCAACACACCCTGAGCACAAACAAAATAATCCTACCCGTTCATTTTCTAAGGTGTCCCATGACTGTTGCCCCTCCCTTTCTTCCATGGGATGGAGGGAGAAAGAGAGAAGTACCAACCCTCCACCTCCATTGCCACCCCCACCATGTCCCCAGAGGGCCCTTGCACTGCCTCGCCTCGCCTGTCTGGCCGCCTGCCGGCCCCTCCTGCCTCTCAGTACAGCTGCGCCTCTGTCCAGGACCCTTGACCAGGCGGGATCTCCGTTCGTGAGCGCTCATCTTTGGTGACCCTAGAGAGTTAAGACCCACTTTGCCCTTCCCTTGCCCAAAATGGCCATGGCAAAGGGCGCAGCGTGTCTGGTGCTGGCGCTGCCCCTACTTTTGAGCCTGGCACCGGCGCCCACTCTGGAGGGATGCCCGTCGGCTTGCCGTTGCTCTTTCGCGATGCTGCAGTGCCTGGAGCCCAACGGGATCACCGGCGTGCCGGCTCTGGTGGCCCAAGAGAGCGAGAACGTGACGGAGATGTGAGTACAAGGTGGACTACTGACATTCTGAGACCACTGTAATGGAAGCGTTTTTGATCTTGATGCAAAATCCAGTTTGCTTTGGAGTGTTGGTTGAATTTAAAATTAAGCTCTTGGAGTTGGAAGTGGTCACACCAACTTAAGTGTGACAGACTTGTGAGTTTTGCAGATGTGGTTGACAGTCCTGAGATGCACTGGGTTTGTCTTTGAGGACAACATGATTGGATGGTTCGAATCCTTGCTCTACATTCAATAGTACTTTTAAACCGAGTCGAAATTCGGCACTGAGCTTGGGAAATGTTTTTTTTAAAGCAGCCGCTTGTTCATGGAGCAATCTTTGGAAACTGTTGAAAGTGGGATCCGGTCTGATGGTGGACGTTCCGAGGACTTGCAAGAAGCTCGGAGGCCATCCGGGCTTCACTTGTTTTGGTTTGAAAGTGAATGGATGATGATATGGGAAACTGTGACGACTTGTCTTGACTTAGGGCACTTCGGTAAAAGAGATTTTTAGTTGAATTTATTTGGTACAAAACTTGACATTGATTAAAGACCAGAAGAACTGAATTTGAAATGAGGGTTCTCGGTGTTGGGAGTGCCGACTCCAACCTCTTCCAATATGGCGGGCAAAGTCGCTTTGATGCGAATGTTTGTGACAGAAAATGTGAGATTGGTTTTCATCGGATGTGTTTCGAAGTGACTGATGAGTTTGAAATGAAAGTTTTGAGTTCGGGGTTAGACTCCAACAGTCTCAAATTATGATGTCATCGATGTTAAATGGGACTTCCAAGGTACTTCAAATGCTCCAACATCGACTGTCTCCTCATTCCGCAATCTGTGACACGACATCAGGAGTAACAGGGTGCTCAGTATCTTGCTCAGGGACACTTTGACACTGTCTCAAGCATTTAGGATCGAGCTCTCAACCTTCTGGTTCGGAGACGATCGCTTGAGCATTTTGATCCATGTGTGGTCACCACAGAACAAGAATATCGCCGGTGTTATTCCAATTTGGTATTTCTTGGATTTCTTCTTTGGCTTGGAGGACACCATGCCCATAAAAAAGTGGTCTCATCAGACCACAGACGTTGGTTTTCTGAAGTGATTCGAAGCCTATGTAATGATATCCTACCTCTACATTTTGACGCAGTGCCGCCAGAGGGATTGAAAATCATGGGTAGTCGATGTTGGGGTTTGCCCTTTTCTCACAGTCGCTCACTAAGAGGTGAACCTTGGTCCAATTGTGTTTAGTCAATGCCTGGGAAGCTCCTATTAGCAACAATCGTCACCTACTCTGCCGCTGCCTGTAAGTCCGTCCACCTGTGGAATGTTCCAAGCAGGTGTTTGATGAGCATTCCACTACTTTTTCAGCTTTTTAGGAAAAAAGTTTCAGCCAAAACATTTTCCTTCTTCTTTTCTGTTATTTTGCAAGATGTGGTTGGACTGATAGCAAGAAATGGAGTCCCCCTCCCCCCAAATTGAGAAGACAGCAACAGGATTTGTTTGTTTGTCGTCTACTTGGAGATTGCAATTGCAAGAGTGCTCTGGCGGTCTCTGATGAAAGCATCGACAAGGTGGAAATGGAAATGTTCTTCTCGTCTAAGTGACTCGTACTTTCGCATTGTTCTGCTGGATGTTTTTGATTTAACAAAATAAGAGATAATTTCTAAAAATGGTTTTGCGGGGGTGTCGAGGGGTGATTTGTTGTTTCCCCCTCACACAATGACGTTTTTTTGTATCTACCTATTCTAATGCTAATAGCAATTTGAAGATTTTGAGTTAATTATCACAGGAATTTTTACTTAAAAGTAAAAGCGGAGAAGCTGGCTGGTCAAATGTCCATCGGGGCCCTGTTAACCTGTTCGACGCACCATTTATTTTTGGGATCATATTTGATGATTTTTTTTTTCAGTTGAGTACTTGGATTTTTTTTTTTTTTTTTTTTACTCCGAATTTTTTTGGGACGTTTTGTCAAAATAAAATCAATTACTTACTTATTCAAAAAATAAATATTTTTTTTCTGACAAAAAGCTAACTTAAAAATATATATATTTACAAAAAACACTTGTAGATATAGTGTTTTGATTTTTTTTCTTTACTTTGAAAGTTTTTTTTGATGTTTCATCAAAATAAAATCAGACAGTTACTTTAATGAAATTTTTCCAAAAATTAACTATTTTTTTCTTTCAGAAATATCTCAGTTAAAAATATATTTACATAAAACATATTTATATATTCTGAAAACAATCATTTTTATCGCAATTTTTGGGGGGTTTTGCCTTCAAAAAAATACGAGTAGCTACACATAAAAAATGGTGTAAAAAAATTGTATTAAAAAATAATAATAAATAAATAAATAAAATGGACCTCAGAAATTTCTCAGTAAAATGAGAATCAAGTCATTTCAACATATTTTATTTTATATGTAGATACACTTATATTTTTATACCATTTTTATGCATGTGGCTACTCGTATTTTTTGAAGGCAAAAAAAAAAAAAATTGCCATGAAAATGATTGTGTTTTTGGAATATGTAAATATATATATATTTGTACGTGAGATATTTCTCAAGGAATCTTTTTTTTTTAAATAATTTTGTTAAAGGAACTGTATATATATATATATATATATATATATTTTTTTTAAATATATATATAATATATATATAAAAGATTTTATTTTCACTCCAAGTTTTTTTTACGTTTCTTCAAAATAAAATCAGACAGTTACTTTAACAAAATTATTAAAAAAAATCATTGAGAAATATTTCACATACAAATATATATATTTACATATTCCAAAAACACAATCATTTCCATTGCAATTTTTTTGTTTAGTAGTCACATGCATAAAAATGGTATAAAAATATACGTGTATCTAGACATAAAATAAAAAAAATATGTTGAAATGACTTGATTCTCATTTTACTGAGAATTTTCTGAGTGACGGTCCATTTTTGTAAGAAATTTTATTTTTCTAACACCCCCCTCACCCCATCCTCTCCAAACAGCATTATTTATGAAAAATGCCCCTTTCAACGCTTTACCTGCAAGAGGGAATCAACAGGTGTTGTTTTTGGAGACGCCGAAAGGTGTACTTTGATGATTGCGGGAGGGCTTTATTGCGATATTGTTCTGAAAGCGGCGATTCGCATGGTAAATGTCGCTGCCTGCAACGCCACGCTGCTTTTTCGCTTTGTTCGCCGCAATTAGCTGGCCGAGAAATTGTCAAGAACTTTTCTGGAAAGCTATTTGAGTAGAGTGAGTGCATTACTCACACTTCCATCATCGCCATCAATGTGAGCCACCCACAGCCATCTTGGCTGCCAACCCCCCTATACCCCCACCCCCCAACCTCGGACTTGCTAGCGCACGCTACAGTAAACGCTCGGCTTTGGAAATCAATAAGCGTGCATTTTCAAAAACAATGGCGGCCGCTGTATTACGCGCCGGACAAAAAGGAGAGGCCATTAACGGCATGGCGAGATTCATCATATTTTTATGAATATGAGTTATGAATTCAATTTTGTGAATTGCCGGTCAATGCGCACCCGCCCTCCCCCGGGAACAATAGATGATATACAAGCCAATTGGCTCAATCAAATAAGTAAAGGCGATGGGCGGGCCCACCTGCCCCTCTAATCACATTACGGCTGCGTGGGCTGATCAAACAGGAACATGCACGCGCACACACGCATGCAGAGTAAGTTTGGCCTACTGAAAAGTAGGACGCCCGAAAGTATGCCATACACTGACTGCAGGTATTTGTCTGCATTTTTTTAGTTCCTTTTTGGATTACCGAACGGTCTCGATGTTGCTCACGATGGAAATGGGTGATGACACGGTGAGGCAGGGAGAGGGAAGGAGGAGAGAGAGAGAAAGAGAGGGGGGGGAGAGAGAGTGAGAGAAGGAGAGAGAAAACGTGAGAGAGGGAGGGAGAAAAGAGAGAGGGAGGAAAGAGAGGGAGAGAGAGAAAGGAGAGAGAAAGAACGAAAGAGAGAAAGAGAGGGAGAAAAGATAAAGAGAGAAAGTGAGAGAGAGAAAGGAAGAGAGAGAGAAATGGAGGGAAAGAGAGAGAGAGAAAGTGTGTGTGTGAGAGAGAGAGAGGGGGAGAGAGAAGTAAAGACGGAGAGGGGAAGAGAGAGAAATGGAGAGAGAGGGAGAGGGGGAATTGAGGGAGAGAGGGAGAGGGATAAAAGGAGAATGAGGGAGAAAAGGAGAGAAAGAGACAGAAAGTGTGAGAGAGATACAGAGAGAGAGAAAGGGATGGAAAGAGGGAGAGAAAAGGAGAGAAGGGGAGAGAGGACGACAGAGAGAGAGGAAGACAGAGAGAGAGAGGAAGACCGAGACAGAAAGAAAGAAAGAAAGAAAGAAAGAAAGAAAGAAAGAAAGAAAGAAAGAAAGAAAGAAAGAAAGAAAGAAAGAAAGAAAGAAAGAAAGAAAGAAAGAAAGCTGGCTCCAAAATGTTCAACAACCTGTCAGATTCCGTGCAAGTCACGTTAAGCACGACAAAAAGCACAATGATTCAACCAGCGCTTCATCCAAGTTGTGTCCATAATTTGTAAAATGGCTTCAAATGACTTCTACTGAGCGTATTTTACAAAGATTCCACCACATATAGCTATATTTTACGTTTTAAGACTCGCGCTGAATATTCAGGAAGTCTTGTTTTTGAGTTTGTGACAAGTCCGTACGTGACGTCACTAAAGGAACGCCCCTGACCGAAAAAAAAGGACACATTGTAGCAGTCCTTCCATCACGTCAATGTATTTTGCTGTACTTGTTTGGTCTGAAAACCTCACGTTGCACCCAAAAGCCGCCAGAAGAGGGCGTCCAAGCTCCGTGGAAGGAATTTATCAGCCTGTGGAAATGGGCTGATTCATTCCTCACAACAGCTCGGTGGCCATTTTGTGCCTCTTTTTGGGTGAGACATTTCCCCCCAATGTTGCCTCATAATGGCGCAAATAAATTCTTTAATCGATTGCAAACAAGCTTTCCTCTTCAGAACTATTTGAATCATATTAATGACTGGATGTGTAACAAGAAAGCATATTCTCTGAATCTGAAGCCATTGTTTTGATTCACAAGCAATGCAAGACGTCTTGGCATGACGTCACGAACTGGGGGCGGGACTTTCTGAAAATGCCCAATTCGCAGCTCAATTTTTTGCAGATTTTGGACACTAAGTCATTTTCATTGGTGTTTTGCATTTGAATAAAAATATCATACTGCGTGTTTTGGGTATTTTAGAGGCTATAAAACGTTTTTCTGATGTCAGTTAAGAAACAAAAAAGTGACATCGGTTGTCCTTTAATGGTCCTTTAAATGAACTGTATTTTTATTTGTTTTCATTGTTTGATTGTTTTTTTTATCTTCTTCATTGAGTGTGGGCAGCATGTCACCATGTCACAGAATGGATATTGCTTCAGTTACTGCTTAGTCCATAACTGTCAGAAAAACCCGCATTTAATAAATAAATAAATACATAATACATAAATACATACATACATACATACATACATACATAATTTACCTGCGTACAAAAAAATCCAACCAAAGTATTCAATTCAGCAAGTTTCATTTTGATTTATTTATTTATTATATCTATATTATATATATATATTGGATTGGATTGGATATGCCTTTATTAGTCTCACTTCTCACAGCCAAGGTTATATATATATATATATATATATATATATATATATATATATATATCGATATATATATATATATATATATATATATCGATATATATCGATATTTTTATATATATATAACGAGACTTTACTGTATATATATATATATATATATATATATATATCACCCCCTCCCCCACTCAGCAAATTACATTTTGTACTTTCTCCGCAGCTACATTGAAAACCAAGCGGGCCTGGAAAATCTAACGCAAGCGGAGCTGATGAACTATAAAGAGCTAAAAAATCTGTAAGTATCATCATCCATCATCATTTTCTAATCAACATCATTGATATCTGATTGGACCCATGTCCATTGGGGTTTTGATTACTGTATTTTATTGTAGTTGGGTAAATCTGGCTGGCTATCTATTAACTAACTAGCTACCTATCTAGATGGCTTAGCTATCTGGCTGGCTAGCTATCTATCTATCTGGCTATCTGTTGGCTATATGGCTGGGTGTCTAGCTGCCTAATTATTTGCTATCTATTGACTATCTACTAGCTAGCTAGCTTTGTATCTATTTGAGTTAATTCTGGGTTGAGTGAACGCTGGCGCGTGTGGCTGCCACTGCTCACCCACAGAAAAACTGATCCAGTGACTGTAAAGTGACCATGAGAGTTTTGAAAGGCGCTTCGAAATCAAATGGATTATTATTATTATTATTATTATTATGAGTATTATTATTATTATTAATATTATTATTATCATTATTATTATTATTCTTATTATTATTATTAGCAGTAGTAGTAGTAGTAGTATTATCATTATTATTATTATTATTATTATTATTATTATTATTATTATTATTATTATTATTATTGTTATTGTTATTAATTAATTTATTTATTTTGGGGGGATTTTTTCTGCTTACTACCGAAGTAAAATAAGAAACTCTGCTTGTGTTGTGACAAGCTTCTGCAGTCCTTTTTGTGCTAGTTTTGGTTTTTCTCAAAGAAAAAGAGTTCGACTTTATGCTTGTAAGATCATTACCGCTAGCGAGATTAAGATTTTTACAGCTGTAAAACCTGAATATTAAAAACATATTACCATATTATTGGGTGTATAAGTGATAGAGATTAGACAACATGTGTGACTCGAATACACAATTGAATTGAATATACAACCTGGGGTCAATCAGGTCAACAGACACAGCAAGTTAAACTGTCATCTTTATCTTGGAGATCTGGCCTTGGACAGAATTTAGGACTTGGGAAACTCCTTTATCACCGAAGCAATTTATGACTTGAAACTCCTTCACAGGAAGAGCTCATTAGCCAGATTACAAATTTATCAGCTCATTGAAGAGGCAATGCTTAATTGCTTACAGCGGTTCGTGCTAAGAGCGCCCAGGGGCGTTGTATTCTAATCAAGAAAACTATGTTTTACTAATGTATCACTTAAATTCGCATATACTCTCAATAAATAGCTTGGCATAAGGCTGCAGAATTCAGGCGTCTGTCATGAATGGCTGTGTCTCCTGCCAGCAGTAAAGACAATCTTTTTGGGTCCGAGCCTTCGTCCACAGTGTCCGATCGAACATCTCTGACAATAAGGCACACCCAAAAGCCTTGGTTTCATTCAAAAGAGGACCCTGCGCCCCTGATATGTGAAGTAATATTTATCCTCAATAGGTCTCATAACTTATTTCAGCACCCATGACTCCATTTCCCCTTGTAGAGGAAGTATTGCGTAACCCTTATACTCTCTTATCACTCTTATAATGCCTTATATTTGGAAAACTTTATATTTAGAACTTATATTTGGAAAACTGTTTTCATTCATTGAAGGTGCACCTTATAGTCTGGTGTGCCTTGTTTCATTTTTGTTGTGGAATTTGAGATGCTTTATTTGCTTTCACCGGCCACATAAAATGATATGGCAGGCTAGATCTGGGCTCTTGGGCCTTGATTTTGACTTGGGCCTTTAACATTTAACGTCATATACCCCCACCACCCAAAAAGAAAAAAAAATGGAATTTTTATCCCACCAAAAACGAAAAACTGAATCAACCTTATACACTGGGAAATACGGTACTCTTTCCCCACCTCCCATTATGACAGAATCGGGGGTGGAAATTGTTAAGGTAACGACTCAAGGGGCATTTTCGGCCAAAAAAAACACGATAACTTGATTTCCAAATTCTGTCCGTGTTTCCCTTGCAGCACAGTGACGTCATGCAAACTGAGACACATCGCCGCCAACGCCTTTCGCTACAACCCAAAGCTACAATATGTGTAAGTGTGACCCCCGGCCAGCCTCGAACTAAATTGTTGCGTGATGTAGTTATGTTGAAATACAGGTAACATCCGACTTACGACCGAGTTCCGGTCCGACCAAACGGTCGTAAGTTGAAATGGTCGTATGTCAAAATCCATTCAAAATGTTGAATAGAGACTCGGAGGCTAAATGACTCGCAAACTCCACTCCTCTGGTGTCATGACACGATCGATTGCTGTGCGAGAGTGAGATGCTGGCTGGCTTGCCAAAATTGTCGTACACGTTGCCGGCCTGCTAGCGCGTTGCGGTGCTAGCTATAGAAAATAAAAAAATAAAAATAGGGTCTGCAGGTTGTGGTCGTAAGTATGGGTGGTCGTAAGTCCAGCTGGTCGTAAGTCGGATGTTACCTGTATAAGGCAAACTAAAAATGAGCTCATTCGCTGCCATTCCCGAATTTTATTCGGCAATTGCACTAGTATCATCATAAGGAAAATTAAGGCACTATACAGTTCAATTTGGGTTACTGTTTAGAGAGTTAATGGCTCGAGTTTTTTTTTTCTTGATTGGGTGCTCATAAAGCACTGGCCATGGCCTCTGGCAGTGTTTTTTTTTTCTTTTCCACAAGGGGGCAGCATTTCCCTTTTGTCCATGTTGTTGCAGATTCAGCTGTTGTTAAAACGCTATAAAAACCAATATGTATGGAATGTACAGTATTTTGTACAGCTGCCCCCATTTCAGGCTCAGGTAACTTCATACCCATATAACTTGGGAATTAACTATTTTGCTGATGAAACAAGAGAGTCTAAGGTTTCTAACGCTGTATTGAATGTTGATGAAAAGGTTTTTTTAGCCATCATCTGGACTTCTTTGAAGGTGTCGGATGTTTCGCTTCTCATCCAATAGGCTTCGTCGGCGAGCTAAAATTTGCTGGTAGCTGGTAAAATTAGCTGAATAAATTTTTTTTTATCAATGGACCACTCCTGTACGACAGAGCTTACACAGACGTATACCTGCCAATTTTGGGAAAGACATCCTTCTGCTACATAGACAGATACATAGATACATGTACATGGATACATAGTACATAGATATATATACACATATATATAGGGCCAGAGCTACCAGCAAATTTTAGTTCGCTGACGAAGCCTCTTGGATGAGAAGCGAAACGCCCGACACCTTCAAATAAGTACAGATGACGGCTGAAGAAACCTTTTCATCGATGGACCACTCCTGTACGACTGAGAGCTTACACAGACATGCTGTATTGAATGTTTATATCGTCCTAAAACTCAATATTATGTGGGTCCTGCAATTTGAGTGAAAATGACAAAAACTCTGGCACTGGAGTGGACACATTTTTATGTATTTATATATTGTATGTATGTATGTATGTATGTATGTATGTATGTATGTATGTATGTATGTATGTATGTATGTATGTATGTATGTATGTATGTATTATTATTATTATTATTATTATTATTATTAACTCTTATATAGCTCGCTAGCTTTTTATCTATTTGAGTACCTTCCGGGTTGAGTGAACGCTGCCGCGTCTGGCTGCCACTGCTCACCCACAGAAAAACTGATCCTGTGACTGTAAAGTGACCTTGAGAGTTTTGAAAGGCGCTTGGAAATCAAATGTATTATTATTATTATTATTATTATTATTATTACTAACTCTTAGCTAGCTAGCTAGCTTTCTATCTATTTGAGTTACTTCCGGGTTGAGTGATTATTAGCGAACTCTGAGCTAGCTAGCTAGCTTTCTATCTATTTGAGCTATTTCCGGGTTGAGTGAACGCTGGCGAGTGTGGCTGCCGCTGCTCACCCACAGAAAAACTGATCCTTTGACTGTAAATTGACCTTGAGAGTTTTGAAAGGCGCTTCTGAAATGAAATGTATTATTATTATTATTATTATTATTATTATTATTATTATTATTATTATTTAAAAAAAAAAATCCAAATTTAATCAAGAAGACTCTCCTTAACGATGTCTCCGACTTGGAGCCAAATCAAAGTCACTCCCACACATCATCAGGTAACGTCATTTGTTGCACTCTGATTACAAGAAATTGCACGTGAAACTTGATCTTGGTTTTAGTGAGTCGACGCCAGATGGTCTTTGGGCATTGATTAGATTTTTTTTTTTTTCCGTAGGTGACAAATGTAGGGAAAGGAATAATTTTTTTTGCATGTTTTTGGTTGCCTATGGGGATTTGCTGCCATTTGGATAAGAGCGTGGCGCCCCGACAAATTTGGGGGGAGGGGGAGGGGCAGAGACGACGTCCCCCAGTCACCTTTTACTCGCTCACTTTGGCGGATTATTGACAACTGATGCATAATAAATACACTCCACTCAGGCTCCATTATCACTTAATCAATAATTCCAATGGAGGGGCGGGGCCAGAAGTCTAGTGGGTTTCAGTAGCATCGCTGTTGTTGTGTTCACAGATGAAAAAACAACAACAACCGGGAAACCATGATTTCAATGAAGCAAATATTGTCATAGTATGCCCATATTTGTTCATTTAATATTTAATAAAATATTAAATGACCAATACACTGACATTTTATTTTAAATATTGAAAAATGTTAAACGGAAAAACAAGCATTCATAAGAACAATATGACGTGTTGTACATTTTAAAGATAACTTCAAAATAAAATATGGACATATATGTTGACATACACAGAAAATATGCACAAAAATGAAAATATAAGAATGGAAGGAAAAAAACAGAAATACCCGTATAAACAATTTTAGAAATACAGTAAAGTCTCGTTATATCGATATTCAAGGGAGTCCGAAAAAATATCGATATAACCGGGACTATCGATATATCCGACCCTGTTTGCATGTAATTTTATCCGCGCGTGCATAGAAATAGTATCGATATAACAGGGACTATCGATATATCCGATATCGATATAACGAGACTTTACTGTATGTTCATTGTATTGCTATATTTGTCCGTTTAATACTGTATTTAATAAATATATAAAAAAATGGTTGAAAATTATTAGTTCCAGTTCAAAAAATATGGTCTAAAAAACAAAACAAATGGTAAATGAAAGAACTTTATCAAAACACACACGAGCAGCCATAAACAGGTGTTGTGGGGACTTTGCTTTTGTACCAGTACCCCCCCCCCCCCAAAAAAAAAAAAGATTACTAATAACCCTAAAGGGGACTGACCTATTTTTTTAATGTGCTCTGATGAAATTTAAGGAATTGTTTGTTTGTTTATTTGTTTGTTTCAGGAACCTGGCATCCAACGCTCTGGAGCACATTCCATGGCGGGTCTTTCATTTTCTTCCATTGCTCAACCTGTGAGTGTCTTTCCTTTCCAGTCTCCAACATCGCATGTCACTGATCTGGATTCTTATACCTTTTGGAAAATTTCTGCCTATTTTTTTTTTTACAGTGAATGAGTTAATTTCTATTGGTTGGGAAAGAACCACAGGGTCAAAGGTCGGATGACAACGACATTTCGGACAATTCTAGCATGCATTTTCAGAAAACAAAATTCGAAGCAAAATCGGGTTTCGTGTTCTGTTTTAAAAAAAAAAATCAGTATCATTTTGTTTACTTTTTGGTATCATAACCGGTCAGACTCAAACCTTTATGATCCGAATTCAATTTATCCATTAGCTGTCTATTAGCTAGCTAGCTAGCTAGCTTTCTATCTTTTTGAGTTAATTCCGGGTTGAGTGAACGCTGGCGCGTGTGGCTGCCGCTGCTCACCCATAGAAAAACTTTATCCAAACTGCAAAGTGATCTTGAGAGTTTTGAAAGGCACTTAGAAATGAAATGTATTATTATTATTATTCTCACAGATGATGGCTTCCGTTCAATCTCCGCCGCTGTCGTTCAAGCGCGCTACAAATGAACATGACTTGAGTTCCTTCTGATAAAAAAGTGCCGCTGCCTGCCTGAAAAGATCACGCGTCATTTTCTTTTGTATTTTTCATATTTTTTTTTTTTACAAATAATATGTATTTGTCATATCAAAGCTAACGTAAAAAGCCACATGGCTGTAATTTGCAGATTATTTGCGTCCTTGCCTGAAGCCGTGAAGAGGCTTTTGGTGCAACTCAAAGTGCGGCGCAAAAGAAACATCATGCGGCGACGTAAAGGTTAAACTACAGTTTCCAAGCTGAAGCCGCCATTTTGTTCCACAATGTCTTTTTTTTAACTCTGACAAAAAAATTGCGCTTGATTGACAGGTTGCTTTAGAGTGCGTAGGCGTGACATGTCACGATCGGTAATCGCCTGTATGCTTTTTTATAAAACTACATTTGGGAAGAGTTCTACTCTTAACGTGTGGTTATTTTTCCCATCAGGGTTTTGGTGGACAACCCTCTGGTTTGCTCGTGTGAGCTCCACTGGTTGCAGCAATGGCAGCGCGGCGAACGCGGGGAGCCCGACGGTCAGCCGCTGACGTGTCTCGCCGACGGACGTGAAGTGCTGCTCAATTCGCTGGTCTTAGAAAACTGCAGTGAGTCGCCGTTTGGCCAACTTCAGCTCACTTGTAGTCACTTATTTTGCTTTCACCCCTGATATTAATTATTATTAAGCTAATCTATCGAAACAATTCTATCTTTTACGCAATCATGCAAATGTCTCAAACGACCCTCACAATCCCGACCTTACAACCAAAACGGCCAACTTCCTGTGCGTTTCACAATCCGCCATCTTTTTTTGCAGCTCTATAACAATAATAATAATATTATTAATAATAATAATACATTTCATTTATAAGTGCCTTTCAAAACTCTCAAGGTCATTTTCTAGTCACATGAGCAGTTTTTCTGTGGGTGAGCAGCGGTAGCCACACACGGCAGCATTCACTCAACCCGGAAGTAACTCAAATAGATACAAATCTACCTCGCGAGCCAATAGATAGCTATCTATTAGCTATTTATTAGCTATTCATTAGCCATCCATTAACTAGTTGGCTGGCTATTAGCTGTCGAGCTGGCTGGCTGTAAGTTTTCTAGCTGTTGGCTATCTGGCTGTCTATTCACAATTTATTTGCTATCTATTAGCTAGTTAGCTAGCTACTAGCTGTCTAGCTGTCTGGCTGTAAACTGTCTAGCTGGCTAGCTGTTGGCTATCTGGCTATCTATTAGTTATCATTTGCTATCCATTAGCTAGCTGGCTGGCTCTTAGCTGTCTAGCTGACTGGCTGTAAACTGTTTAGCTGTTGGCTATCTGGCTATTTATTAACTATTTAGTTGCTAGCTATTAGCTAGCTAGCTAGCTATTAGCTGTCTAGCTGACTGGCTGTAAACTGTCTAGCTGTTTGCTATCTGGCTATCTATTAACTATTTAGTTGCTATCTATGAGCCAGCCAGCTAGCTATTAGCTGTCTAGCTGACTAGCTGTAAGCCGTCTAGCTGTTGGCTATCCGGCTATCCCTCAGCCACTTATCTGCCATCCATTAGCTAGCCAGCTAGGTCCATTCTTGAATGCATTTAGCATAAACGCAAGGATCGCATACACCGTTGAACTCTTGGGACAATATTTTTTGTCCCGGTTACTTTTGCTCACTTGCTTTCAATACATTCTTCAGAGTATTTCTGAGAGTGCTTGTATTATTCTGAAGTGGTTTAAATCACCTTGAAAAAAAAATAATGTGATCAAAACAGGAGTGTATAAATTGGTTCTATATCGCAGATTTCGCCTATTGTGAGGAGAAGCGGGGGTTGATCTTGAACATAACCCACACGATAACTACTTTAGATACAAAACCACAATAAAAGATTACAAAAAACTTTTTTTTAATCAAAAATAAATCCCTTAAAATGGCCGCTGGTTACTTCTATCCGCCCGATCTTGTTGCCAGGAAACAAAAACTGGAGTGTTTTGCCCAGGCTCTGAATGCACTGTATGGACTGTTCTCAGGTCTGCCCGAGGTCACCATCCTGCCCTCCAACAACAAAGTCCAAGAGGGGGGCAACCTCACCTTTGAGTGTCATGTGACAGGAAGTCCCACACCTCAAGTCAAATGGCGGACACACACCCTACGTTCACGATTCTTTGCTCAGGTAAAGGACACACACTCACACACACACACACACACACACACACACACACGTACACAATGGCCGACTGATAAGAATAACACGTGGCAATTTTGTCCGTGTGTAACAGGAGAGAATGTGGGGGTCCCCGTTGGAGGTGGTCTTGTACCTCATCAACGTGTCATCCAGTGACAACCTGCACAACCTGACTTGCGAGGCAGAAAACCAAGCTGGGCCCGGGGAGGACGTGGTGCAGCTGGACATTGAGTGTAAGGAGGTGCACACTGAGATTTGGGCTGTGTAGTCGCGCTAGCTACAGGCTAGCAAAAGCCGAAAAGTCGCAAGTAAATATAGCCCGACTTGTCATTCGGGGAATGTTGAGGTCAAGTGATCATCGTTGGTGCCAGACTGGAAGTGCCAGTCAACATTTGTTCTTGTTAAAATTTGTTCGAGTCAAACTGTTCAAGACAAAATTCGTTCATGAAAATTTGTTAGTCAAAATTTGTTCAAGATAAAATTTGTTCCAGTTAAAATTTGTTCGAGTCAAAATTTGTTTGAGTTAAAATTTGTTCGAGTCAAAATTTGTTTGAGTCAAAATTTGTTCGAGTCAAAATTTGTTTGAGTCAAAATTTGTTCGAGTCAAAATTTGTAAGTCAAAATTTGGTAGTCAAAATTTGTTCAAGATAAAATTTTTTCAAGTTAAAATTTGTTCGACTTAGTTTGTTCGAGTCAAAATTTGTTCGAGTTAAAATTTGTTGGAGTCAAAATTTGTTTGAGTCAAAATTTGTGTGAGTCAAAATTTGTTCAAGTCAAAATTTGTAAGTCAAAATTTGGTAGTCAAAATTTGTTGAAGTTAAAATTTGTTCAAGTTAAAATTTGTTCAAGTTAAAATTTGTTCGACTTAATTTGTTCGAGTCAAAATTTGTTCGACTTAAAGTTTGTTCGAGTTAAAATTTGTTTGAGTTAAAATTTGTTTGAGTCAAGATTTGTTCGAGTTAAAATTTGTTCGAATTAAAAATTTTTCGAGTCAAAATTTGTTCAAGTCAAAATTTGTTTGAGTCTAAATTAGTTTGAGTCAAAATTCGTTTGAGTGAAAATTCGTTAGTCAAAATTTGTTCAAGATAAAATTTGTTCCAGTCAAAATTTGTTGAGTCAAAATTTGTTTGAGTTAAAATATGTTAAAATTAAAATTTGTTTGAGTCTAAATGTGTTGAGTAAAATTTGTGAGTCAAAATTTGTTCGAGTTAAAAAAATGTCCAAATTTGTTTGAGTCAAAATTTGTTGGAGTAAAATTTGGGCAAAGTTGTTCGAGTCAAAATTCATTCGAGTCAAAATTTGTTAGTCAAAATTTGTTCGCGTCAAAATTTCAAAGTCAAAGTCAGCTTTATTGTCAAATATGCTAATATGCATGACATACAGCACAGATGAAATTCAAATTTGCTCAAGTTAAAACAAATTTTTCAATCCAAATTTGTTTGAGTAAAAATTTGTTTGAGTTAAATATGTTAAAATTAAAATTTGTTGAGTCCAAATTTGTTCGACAAAATTTGTTAGTCAAAACTTGTTAAAGAGTTTAAAAAAAATGTCCAAATTTGTTTGTGTCCAAACCGGTTTGAGTCAAAATTTGTTTGAGTTAAGAGTTAAAATATGTTAAAATTAAAATTTGTTTGAGTCAAAATTTGTTCAAGCTAAAAAAAATTCGTCCAAATTTGTTTGAGTCAAAATTCGTTTGAGTCAAAATTATTTGCCATGAAAATTTGCTGGCGTTAAAACAAATTTTTAGTCCAAATTTGTTCGAGTTAAAATTTGTTTGAGTAAAAATATGTTAAAATTAAAATTTGTTTGAGTCGAAATTTGTTAGGTAAAAGTTGATCGAGTTAAAAAACATTTGTAGTCCAAATTTGTTAGAGTTAAAATTTGTTCAAGTCAAAATTTGTTGGAGTCAATTTTTGAGTAAAATTTGTGCAAATTTGTTCGAGTCAAAATTCGTTAGTCAAAATTTGCTTGAGTGAAAAAAATGTTTCGTCCAAATTTGTTCAAGTCAAAATTTGTTTGAGTCAAAATGTTCAACTTCATGTTTTGTTTCCCCCCACAAAACTGCACATTGGAACTTCTTACATACTCCCGAATCACTCCAAAGGGACTCATTCGGAGAACCTCCATAACCTGAGCGACCCTACACAAAAGCTCTATTTTTCTTCATGATATCGCCCATCCCCTTAATTGCGATCTTTCCAATACAAAAAAAAAGAAATAACAAATGCTCGCCATGTGGTAAATGATGTCTCCATGCGTTTTTGAACTAGCTTAATGGAGGTGCCTCAAAGGGAGCCGAGAACAAGGCGCGCAGCGCCGCTTCGGGTTTCTGGAGCAAATGGCCCTCCCATACAAATAGAAATGTTCGCCCGTTATGTTTCTAATGGAGCTCTCAGTGGTCTGCCACTCGTCGCGGGCGGACAATAATACAAATAAAAAGTGCAGCCGGCAGACATTTAATGCTCAGCGTACAATCAGAGGACAAAAAAAAAAAAAAAAAAGTGAAACATCAACTGGCCTCTTGTTGCTCTCAAACGACCGCCTGTTGCCTCTCCTTTTCTAAGACAACAAAGTACCGAAGGGCAGATCTGTTCGTTGGACATTTGGGTCTAAATATGATACAAATATCAAACTGTGAAATATACTTTGTGAAGAACGTTTGAAAAAACAGAAAACTATTATTGTGACTGTAAAGTGTACTTGATAGCTTTGAAAGGCGCTTAAAATAAAATGTATTATTATTATTATTATTATTATTATTATTATTATTATTAGTAGTAGTAGTATTATTATTAGTATTATTATTATTACGATTATTATTATTGTTATTACTATTATTATTATTATTATTATTATTATTATTATTGAATTGAGATGAACTCTTTTATGCATCCTGAGAGGTTTAAATTGAAATCACAGTTACCCCCCCCTTCCAATATATGAATTCTTTTCTTTTTTTTTTTTTTTTTTTTTTTTGGGGGGGGGGGGGGGGGGTACAGGGGTGCCACGTGACACTCTTGGGTGTCTTCCACCATCCCAACCAAAAGGTGTATTGGCCATCAGGTAATTTGGGAAGATGTGTCTAGTTCCAGATTGGTCGAACGGCGTGACGGTATTTGCAAAAATTTCAGAAAAAAAAGCATATTTTCAGCAGTATAAGGAGTACCCCCAATGAATTGTGTATTTTCACAGATATCTTGTAATTACAGCAAACTTTGAAATACAATAGACCATCTCCACATAGATACATGCCGTATTTTTCGGTGTATGAGGCGCATCGCAATATAAGGAGCATCCCCAATGAATGGTGTATTTTCAAAGTTTTTACATGTATAAGGCACACTGGACATAAAACGCACCTCCAATGAATGACAAAAGTTTTGCTAATACAGTTCACGAACTTAATTGGTTCCCAGAAAGTGTGTGTAAGGCGAAAAGTTCGTCTGACGAACATTTATTTCCCCTAAGAAACCATTAAAAATGAGAATAATCTGTTCCCAGGTCCCCATAAAACAACATTTTCTACAAAATAAGCCTTAAAACTACACAAAATAAACATTATTTTATGTATAATAAATGTGCTATTGTATTGTAATTAAAGAAATAAACTATACTATATAATAAAGTCGTTTTATTTACCTTCCAGGTTGCCTCTTGATGATATCCGAGTGAAGTTGCTGTGCTCTCTCGGCGATAATACCCTCACTCACACTGTCCCCTGCTAGCTGCTTTTTGTCAATCTAAATCAACAGAAGTTTTTCAACCTCTTCCTTGCCTATGACCGTTGCTTAGACAACACTGAAAGACCCTTAGCCACACATAGCAATGGTTTATTAATTAATTAATCTAGTTATTTCTGCATTTATTTATTTATTTATTTATTTATTTATTTATTTATTTATTTATTTATTTATTGTGTTTTTATTTATTTATTTATTTATTTATTTATTTATTTATTTATTTATTTATCCCTGTATTTATTTATTTATTTATTTATTTATTTATTTATTTATTTATTTATTTATTTATTTATCTCTCTCTGTGTATTTATTTAATTTAATTTATTTATTTATGAGAAACTGGTGTTTTTGATGAAAGCAACCTATGCCGTAACTGCTGATGACAAAAGAACAGAAAAAAAAGCTAGAATCAAACTTTTCTTTTCGGGTCAAAGACCAGCATCTGGTCTTGATGTTTTATGTTTAATTGTTGGTAATTGTATGCGGGTGTCCAAAGGTGGATCGGTCCAAATACCGGCAACAATTTTTTGAAAAGATCGCGGTAATGAAATATGTTGATGGAAGTCAATTTTGAAGTCCATATTGAAGGAAGAAACGTAAGGGCCGCTCGAGTCTAGTCAACCAATGGCCGGCCGGGCCTGGCTACTCGGAAGCAGTCAGCAGTCAGCACACACACGTTACTGTTCGGGGGAGGTAATTAGGGATAATTAAAGGGCCGGTGGTTAACGAGTGTGCGCCCACTGAGGGGGCGGTGGGTTGATGGATCGGCAACATTTTGTCGCCTGCCAATCATGGGCAGATGAGTTTTTTTCCGGAGTGGGAGGCAAGCATCCATTAAGGGCGAGGCTCAAATTGGATCTGAGCACAATTATCAGTGATTTTTTTTTCTTTCTTTCCTCCTCCACGTTGGTTATCGTGCATGGAGACTTCAGCCCATTCCACCCATTTTATTTGGCTTGCCGGTGTTTGTTTGAGATATGACAAGCAGCAAAGTAGCACCCGGTGACCATGTTACCCCTCCCTTGGACTACCGTATTTTCCGGTGTATAAGGTGCACCCAAAAGCCTTCATTTTCTTCAAAAGATAACCCTGCGCCTTATACGCCGGTGCGCCTTATATGTGAGCCACAACAGATCTCGCATCAACTGTCAGCAGCCATTTCCCCATTTGGAAAAAGTTGTGCGTAACCTCAGCCTCTACAATAGCGCCTTATAATGTGGGGTGCATTAAATTTGCAAAACTTTTACACATTTATATATTATATTTGGAAAACTTTTTTCATTCATTGAAGGTGCGCCTTATAGTCTGGTGCGCCTTATATGTGGAAAAGGTTTGAAAATACACCATTCATTGGGCGCCTTATACTCCGTTTTTGAAGAGGAAAGCATACATGTTTGCAATCGATTAAAGAATTTATTCCGTGCCATTTTGAGGCAATAGGGGGGGAAAATGTAGCACTAAAAAAGAGGCAGAAAATGGCGACAAAGCTCCATGTAAGGAATTAATCAGCCCATTTCCACAGGCTGATTAATTCCTTACACGGAGCGTTGTCACCCTCTTCTGCCTCTTTTTGGTGCAACACGAAATTTTCAGACCAAACAAGTGCAGCAAAATGCATTGACGTGATGGAAGGACTGCTCCAATGTGTCCTTTTTTTCGTCAGGGGCGTTCCTTCAGTGACGTCACGTACGGACTCGTCACCAACTCCAAAACAAGACTTCCGGAATATTCAGCGCGAGTCTTAAAACGTAAAATATAGCTATATGTGGTGGAATCTTTGTAAAATACGCTCAGTAGAAGTCATTTGAAGCCATATTACAAATTATGGACACAACTTGTCCGGAGACGTCGGTTTCCTTTAAGTCCCTTTTAGACAGATTTGTCACCGTAACTCACATAATGAACTGTTATAATCATTCTCAAGCAGAAAAGAAAGTGCGACTGTCCGACTACATTTCCGGCTATCGCAGGTACTTACAGGAGTTGGGGGAAGGTTGAATTCAGCAACCCCTCAGCACTTTTCCAGGCTAGGAAGGGTGGGGGTCTCTCGAGTGTCTCCTCAGATCATTTCCTGGAATATTTTGTGGTTTGTAGATCCTCATGTTGACCGGGCTTCATTATTCATGTCGGGGTCATCACGCGTCTGAAAAACACGGATGGACGACATCGATTCATGGAAACGTCAAAGCAAAAGTGCCCGATCAGCAAATGCTTGTACATATTAGAGAACAGCAAAAAAGTTGGACATGCTACTGTGGAAATTTTGTCAAAAATAGGCTACGATTGGCTCTTTTAAAATCGGCGAGGATTGCCACGTTATTCATATATACAGTAAAGTCTCGTTATATCGATATTCTCGGGAGTCGGAAAAAATAGCGATATAACCGGACTATCGATATATCCGATCCTGCGGCATGTAAATTTTCTCTTTGCGTTCATAGAAATAGTATCGTAATAAGCAGTACTATCGATATAACGAGACTTTACTGTACTTTTTCCGATTGTTTAACGTTACCAATAATATATTTGGTAAGAGTCCCTAATTTGTCCGACTTTCTAATTGTTCAAGTTTTTCGCTCTCACCGTGAATGTGGCAAGCTGAAACTGACCAGATAATCTTTATCTTCTACATAAAAGCTGTGCTGAATTCCAAACCAAAGTGATGCAAGGCCACCTCAGACTGGATTTTACGAATATTCTTACATTTCTAAAAATGGCAAAGGGGAAACAAAAAAGTCACCAGTGTACAAAAAGAAATGAATGGATTTTATTTGTAATTCTTCAGGTTTTTCGCTCTCACCGTGAATGTGGCAAACTGAAACTGACCAGATAATCTTTATCTTCTACATAAAAGCTTTACTGAACCCCAATCCAAAGTAACGCAAGGCCACCACATACTGGATTTTACGAATATTTTTACATTTCTAAAAATGGCAAAGGGGAAACAAAAAAGTCACTAGTGTACAAAAAAAAAGAAGGTACAGTAAAGTCTTGTTATATCGATATTCAAGGGAGTCCGAAAAAATATCGATATAACCGGGACTATCGATATATCCGACCCTGTTTGCATGTAATTTTCTCCGTGCGTGCATAGAAATAGTATCGATATAACCGGGACTATCGATATATCCGATATCGATATAACGAGATTTTACTGTATTTTATTTTTTATTTTTTTTGCCGTGACGCCTTGTCGCCTTTGCCAGTTCCAGCCAAGATACTGAACCTGAGCGACGCGGTTCAACTCCACCATTGGTGCTTCTCGTTCGTGGTGGACGGCAACCCCGAGGCCAACATCAGTTGGCTGTACGAGGGTTCGGAACTGAAGGAGACTGCTTTCACGTACACGCAACTCATCCCGGATTCCACTGACGGCTCGAAGAAGCACGGCTGCCTGTCGCTGGACAAGCCAACGCACATTAACAACGGGCGCTACACGTTGCTGGTGGACAACAAGCTGGGAAAAGACCAGGCCACTGCCATGGGCAAGTTCATGGATAACCCCTTTGGACTCTTTGACCCTGAGGGCATCATTCCTGGTGGGTTCTTTGGTTTGTCGTGGTCACCCTTTTGTTTCTTTCCCATATCACTCCCAAAAAAAAATCAACTTGGATGCCCAAACAAAAAGTTGTTAAGAGGATAAAAAAAATACTAATCATAGTTGTGCAATTTCCCCACCTTTGTAAAAAATAATAATAATAACCACACATGTTCATTTCTACATGGTCTGCGTGTTTTTGTCCACTTATTCATCTTCTTTGTTCCCTCCCCACATGCAAGTCATCAACTTGGATCCAAGTGAGTCTCCGTTATAACTTTTAAGAGCAACTTTTCCTCTCGAAATAAAGTACAAAAATGACTGACGGCCTGCTGTCCCTGCACAGTTCCCACCAACAAATCCGTCATGGATGTGACCGAGAACCTGGAGAGTCGAGTTTTTGTGGTTTGTTATTATTTTTATGATCATGCTCATGAAAATGTGATGCACCTTTCACTCAATTGAATGAATTTTACCTGTCAGGTGTCAGTGGCTGTGGGTTTGGCTGTGTTTGCGTGCGCCTTCCTGCTCGTCACCATGTTGGTGATCAACAAATGCGGACACAACTCCAAATTCGGCATTCATCGTAAGTTGGAAAGCAAATTTCTGGGGGAAATTTTTACAACACAAGTATAGTTGTACCTCTACTTATGGATGAAATTAATAGGTTGTGGAAAAAAATGCATTTACTAGAACAGTTTGTAAGTTGAGACAGGTTTTCCATGCAAATACCCTAATCCGTTCCAAGATCCCTCAAAATTCAGACATAAATGTTTCCTGAAGCATAAAAATGCATAAAAATATTGTACGAACGCATGTTACAATTATATTATTGCGCAATAAAGAGAGTTGAGGATAATGTAACAAAAAAGAATACAGTAAATAATACAAATGATGGTTATTTAAATTTTTACTGTGTTCTCATTGTGTTTTTTGTTGTTTTTTTGCCCTCTTTAGTTCAAATTTCTTTCTTAACACGGGGCAATATTTTCCTGTTGAGGCATTTTGTAACTCGAAAATTTCTTATAAAAAGATATTCGTAAGTAGAGGTCCTACTGTATAGGGAACATTTGCCAACTATCTATCCATTATATAAACAACTTGGATGTACGTAAACATGCTATTTACTGTATGTACCATCGGTGATTTATGTCCAGATTTAATAATAATACATTTAATTTCTAAGCGCCATGTGATTTGTAGATTTTTCCAACGCAAAAAAGTACTGTATTTTCCAGTGTAAAAGGCGCACCGGAGTATAAGGCGCACCCCCAATGAATGGTGTATTTTCAAACTTTTCCCATATATAAGGCGCACGGGACTATCAGATGCACCTTCAATGAATGAAAAAATACATACAAATACAGTAAAGTCTCGTTATATCGATATTCAAGGGAGTCCGAAAAAATATCGATATAACCGGGACTATCGATATATCCGATATCGATATAACGAGACTTTACTGTATAATATATAAATGTATAAAGGTTTTCCAAATATAAGGCACGCCACATTATAAGGCGCTACAGTAGAGGCTGGGGTTACACACTACTTCTTCTACAGAGGGAAATGGAATTGGTGGCTGCTGATGGTTGTTGCAAGACCTCAACATTACTTTACATATAAGGCGCACCTGCATATGCTTCTTTTGGAGAAAATGAAGGCTTTTGGGTGCGCCTTATACACCGGCAAATATGGTAATATGTGTTTAATGTACAGGTTTTACAGCTGTAAAAATAAAATAAAATAAAAAAAATAACTAGCTTGCTAGCCAGCGAGCTAGCCCCCCAATTCCAAATCCTTCAACATGTTATTAATGGCGCTATATATACCGGAAAATACTTGATATGCCGGAAAATACATTTATTTATTCAATTTTGTGTTCATTTTTTATTTATCTGTTTGTTTATATATTTATTTACCTCTAAATGTTTATTTATTTATTTATTTATTTATTTATTTATTTATTTATTTATCTGTTTGCTCATATATTTATATGTTTGTTTATCTATTTATTTACCTCTAAATATTTATTTATGTATGTATTTATTTATTTGTCTGTTTATTTTTATTGGATTGGATTGGATATGCCTTTATTAGTCTCACAGTGGAGAAATTTACACTTCACAGCAGCAAAGTGATGAAAGGATGAAAGTAGAAAAACGAAATACATGAGCTGCTGGAAAGGCAGCCACTCTCGCGGCGCCGTCTTGAAGTCAAAAGAACAAAAAAAAAAAACTAAATAACAAATAATATGACAGCATAGAGACAATATGACAAAACAAAGACACAGAGAGACATTCATAGACACAGAGAGACATTCATTCTTCAGGACTTGCTGTACCCTCTTTGTGATGACACAGAATGATGAAACAGTTCTAGATGAAAGAGGAGAGGATCAAAGCGTCTTTCCACCAGTGGATCAGGGACATCATGGTGGAATGTGCATGTCAACTACAAGCTAAATGTTGAAAGCAAACACGCAGCTGTAGCATCCATTGACGAAAAGAGATTGTCTCACATCTCCTGTCCCCCATAAATCTGCTTCAATTCCAAGCCGCAACAGTTCCACATACGCATCGGCGCTCTGCGCTGACGCTCCTTTCTTCTTATTGCGGGTTCCTCAAGCCATGCATCCATCCAGCCGCAGACCGTCCAACGGCACTGACCTTTCCGCTAAACAAAGCGGGGCTGTGAAGATGCTGCCCATTACAGGCGCAAAAAAGCACAATGGCCCCTTTGGTGTCCAGCGATGGCAGTCGAATGGCTCCGACATTCCTCCCATTCAAAAACAGTACTGGCATATTCATGCTGCCGAAAAGGCGCACCCGCTCAGCACAGTTTCCTCCTTGATGAATGTCGTGGTCAAAAATGCTGAAAAACAATCTGTATCCGTTCCACACAATGCACAACAACACAAAGTGACAAAAGAAAACACAAAACAAGACAAAAACAACCAAAAAAAAAGCAAGGCTCATGAGAGCACTTGCTGAGGCTGCCTACTCGGGCGCCATCTTGGACTTCTAATACTATACTTACTACTACTATACTTAATACTATACTATACTTATTTATTTATATCTGTGTCTATTAATTACTTAATGTAGTTATTTCTGCATTTATGTATGCATTTGTTTGTTTGTTTATTTATTTTTGTGTGTGTTTATTTATCTCTGTATTTATTTATTTATTTATTTATTTATTTATTTATGTATCTGTTTGCTCGTATATTTATATGTTTGTTTATATATTTATTTACCTCTAAATATTTATTTATGTATGTATTTATTTATTTGTCTGTTTATTTTTATACTTATTTATTTATATCAGTGTCTATTAATTACTTAATGTAGTTATTTCTGCATTTATGTATGCATTTGTTTGTTTGTTTATTTATTTATTTTTGTGTGTGTTTATTTATTTATCTCTTTATTTATTTATTTATTTATTTATTTATTTATTTATTTATGTGTATTTATTTGATTTATTTTATTTCTATTATTTATTTATTTATTAGAAACTGGAGTTTTTGGTGAAAGCAACCTTTATTTATTTATTTATTTATTTATTTATTTCATTCATTCATTCATTTGTTTGTTTATATATTTATTTATCTCTATGCCAATCAATTAATTAATTAATGTATTTATTTCTGCATTTATGCGTTTTTGTTAGTTTATTTATTTATTTGTGTTTATTTATTTATTTATTTATCTCTGTGTATTTATTCATCTTTGTATTTATTTATGTTATATATTTTATTTAGTTTATTCATTTTATTTATTTATTTTTTTATCAGAAACTGGTGTTTATGGTGAAAGCAACCTATGCAGTAACTGCTGATGACGAAAGGAACAGAAAAAAGCTAGAATCAAACTAGCTCTCGAGATAGCCACCCAACTAGTCAATGTCATTAATGGCGCTATTTTAATATGGATAATTTTAACTGTGGGATTGAGGTAGTAAAAGGCCTTGACGGTGAAATTGATCCACGCGATTGTCAGATTGTGTAGCCAAAGTCTTGCGGCAAGAAAAGGGTGAGGCCAGACTGAGTCAAATCTGGCCGAGCTGTAAGTTAGCACAGGCTGCGCCGAGAGTGCCTTAATTACCGTAAGAGAGCAGCAAAACCTCACTTGGCTGCGGCGGCCATGCGGCGTAGGGGGCCATTAAAGATGATGGATGGATGGATGGACGGACAGATAGGCTAGATGGGCAAGCGGCTCAACCCTCGCTCGTACATTTACACTTGCGCCTAAGTGGCTGTGATTGCCTAAGTGGAGCATTCTGTGGTTTCTTTCTTTCCATCCGGCCGTTTGTCCGTCGGCTTGCGCCTGAGCTGGCTCCCTCGGCTGGATTTTGTTGATTCCATTTCAAAGTGCGTTGGACCCCGGAGGTTGTACGGCGGGACTATTTAGGCCGGGCTCGTTTGGCCTTTTAGGGGCTTCACATGAGGTTTTTTTTTTTTTTTTTTTTTTTGCTTCAGCGGCAACTCTGATTGCCGCGCTGATCACAGCCATTATTCCAACAAAACGGACGCTTTTTCAGAAAATGGTGCGCAATTGCTACGTGCTGTTGGCGCAATAATCAGCAGCACTCGGGTGGCAAAAGAAGTCGTGCTCAACAACACGAGTATGGAGAGTCGTCAAAGTAAAGTTTGGGAGAAAAATTTAAATTTTAGATCATACTTGGTCTTGGATAAACTGAAGGAAACCAAAAGAGATGAAGATTAACTCATTCATCACCAGACGATGTGCAAAAAGGTATCCACTCCAGTGCCAGGGTTTTTGTCATTTTCACTCAAATTGCAGGACCCAAAGAATATTGAATTTTAGGACGACTTAAACCAGGGGTGTCAAAGTCATTTTTTTGCCGCGGGCCACATTGTAGTTATGGTTTCCTCTCGAGGGCCGTTATGAATTTGGGGAACCCATTAGAATGTTTAAATCCCTTCAAATATTACATATAGAGCACACAGCAAATTAATGAATGAAATCTGAAGTCAAGAATAATGACTTTTATTGTGGTTGACATCCAAAAATATGAAATTTTGGCTCAGATTTTAGCAATCATCATGAAATTTAACAAGTTTGATTTGCTTTCGCGGGCCGAAAAAAATGATCTGTCGGGCCGGATTTGGCCCGCGGGCCTTGACTTTGACACCTGTTACTTAAACATTCAATACAGCGTAAGAAACCTTAGACTCTCTTTTTTTCTCAGAAAAAAAGAGTTAATTCCTAAATTATATGAGTATATGAGCTTCAAATGAGGGCAGCTGCCCAAAATACAATGCAAGAGGTGCGCCTTATACCCCAGAAAATACGGTAATTATGATTTATACTGAATACCAAAGATGTGTGATGTATTTGTACCTGCTGGATGGCTCGTGTGTGTGTGTGTCAGGTTCGTCCGTGTTGGGTACCGAGGACGACTTGGCCGTGTCGCTGCGCTTCATGAACTTGGGGAGCAGCCCGCCGTCTTCGGACGAAGATTCGGGGCTGTCCAGCTTTGTGGAGAACCCGCAGTACTTCTGTGGGATCATCAAAGACAAAGACATGTGTGAGTTCCTCCAAGTTCAATTTAAAAGGAGTCACGTTGCAAACAAACGACTTCAGGAATGTCACTTGTTCAAACAAAATTTTGACAAGCATCCTTTATTCTTGATTCCGTTTCCCCCCCCGCACCCACCAGGCGTCCAACACATCAAGCGAGCCGACATTGTGCTCAAGTGGGAGCTGGGCGAGGGTGCTTTCGGCAAAGTCTACCTGGCAGAATGCGCCAACCTCAGTCCGGATAGCGATAAAATGTTGGTCGCTATTAAGGTGAGTGGACATCTTTTTTTATCTCTTCTTCAGCCTGATAATGACACTAAATTTACAATAAGTTGTGCTCAGTGCTGCCTAGTGTGATGTGGTTACGGTGTGGTACTGCAACTGAAAATTCCAACTTTCTGTCGCGCTTTTGGGAGGTGGTGATGGCGGGTTCGGATCCCACAAAGCAGGCAGGAGGGAGCAGGAGGTTGTTTGACAAATTGCATTAAAATAAAGTCAGCAGGAACAAAATGTAAAACATCAAAATGATCTGAATGGAAAAAAATACAAAGTATCAAAAGAAGACCAAAAGTAAAAGTCCGCCAAGGTTAAACAAACACGTACACAATGCATGCTGCAACCAAGCAGCAAACAAACAATGAATCGGCACTGGATGATCGTGCCAGGTGTCCTTTAAGTGTCATTGATTTTAACGACCAGCACCTGCGAGGCTGCCGACAGGGCTGACGTCGCTACCCGCTGTTCGCCAATCTGATCGGAACGACCAGCACCTGTGCAGGTGCAGGCGGGGCCGACAGCGCCCCCCGTTGGTCGCCAACCAGATCATGACACTTTCCTGTCGACGGTAAAAAACAAATGGACGGATGGATAGCTAGATAGCTTGATAGCGAGATAGCTAGATATCTATCTATCTAGATAGATATCTATCTAGCCATCTAACTCCCTACCTTACTAGCTATCTAGCTATATAGCTATGCATCTAGCTATATAGCTAGCTAGCTACAGTATCTATCTATCTATCTATCTATCTAGTTTTCTATCTTGCTATCTAGCTATCTTGCTATCTAGTTTTCTATCTTGCTATCTAGCTATCTAGTTATCTAGCTAGATAGCTCTCTAGCTATCTAGTGTAACTAGATAGCTCTCGCTATCCATCGAGATCAGTATTTTTCAACCTTTAGGTATTAGTTAGGTAGGGAGTAGATAGCTAGCTAGATAATAATAATAATAATAATAATAATAATAATAATAATAATAATAATAATAATAATAATAATAATAATAATGCATTACATTTTAAGCGCCTTTCAAAGCTCTCAACGACACTTTACAGTCACAGACAAGCTAGATCGCTAGCTAGATGGCTAGGTACTGTAGCTAGCTAGCTAGCTACCAATATAGCTAGATAGATAGATGAAATTCAAGGTACCCGACCCCAGTCATGCCAAATATTGGCTGGTTATTGGCACCCAGTTTTAAAAAGGTTCCCGTTTGCCGTTAGACCCTGAAAGACGCCAACGAGTCAACCCGGCAGGACTTCCAGAGGGAGGCCGAGCTCCTCACGGTTCTGCAGCATCAGCACATTGTGCGTTTCTACGGCGTGTGCACAGACGGAGAGCCGCTCGCCATGGTCTTTGAGTACATGCGTCACGGCGACCTCAACCGCTTCCTTCGGTACGTCCAATTTTTCGTCTACAAACGCACACCGAAATTGTTCCCTTTAGGTTCCATATTCAGGGAATATCTTGCCGACGCAATCAACATGTCTGTATTATATAAATATTGCAGAGATAAACTTGATAAAAGTAGTCTTCACCAATAAATTGATACATGTATATAAAGCTATGGAAGTAATTAATAAAGCAGATTTCTTCATTTTAATGTCTTGTACCATTAAAAAAATGAAGTGATAAATTGATGTGAATTGAGTCCATTTATGAAAGAACCTGTAGACGTTTATTTATGTATTTATTTATTTATTGCATTCACACACGCAAATACATGCTAAAACAAGCATGTATTGAATTGTACTTCCCCCATTTGTAACTCAAAATTATGTTTGTATGTATATTTTTGCTGGCTGTTGATACACTTTGAGCAAATATGTTAAGAGGTAGCGAGGATGTTCAAAATGATTCCAAAGCTCCTTAATAACTGCCATTATTTCTGGGAGGTTGTGCGACTTTGTATAGTCTCGGCAACAAAACACAGAGACAAGAAAAAAGGCATCTTGAAACATTTGTGCTGCCTAGACTGAGGCTGAATGTAATTTTACCTTAGTTTGACAGTGGACGCACCTGAAAAAAAAAAAGAACAAAAACAAAATGGTGGCCCTGCCATTTTGTGTGTGAGTTATTGAGCCATTTTAGTGGGTCTCCTCATCATAGATTTGCCGACCAAATTGCTCAGCCTTGAAAGAAAAAGAAGGTAATAAAATACATTTTGAAAAGTCCAAAAAGAGCAGGTTCAAACCAAACAACATTTTTCGGCAATATTTAGTTATTTATTTATTAGGGTTAATTTATGGTGGGCATGCCTACTAAATTTCATGTCAGTTTTTAGGAGACTGCCTTGATGCGTCTCAGTGATTCCATAAATTAAAGAAATAAGTAAGTGAGTAAATAAATTAAAAAAAATTAATGAATAAATGAATAAATAAATAAATAAATAAATAAATAAATAAATAAATGCCGTGATCATTTTGGTTTTGGCACAGGTGTATGTCTCAGTGATTTCACACACACACGATCATGCGCACACCCACACAAATACTACTACTACTACTACTACTACTACTACTACTACTAATAATAATAATAATAATAATCGTATAATTATAATCATAGTACAGTATATAATAGTAGAGTATAATAATAGTATTATTATATATATTATATATATAGTTTTTTTATTATATATATTTATATATAATATATATATATATATTTATTTTTATATTATATTTTATTTATTATATATATTATATAGTATTATAAGTGCCTTGCATGCTGGGTCCGAGAGGACAGTAATTTCATCTGTGCTGTATGTCATGCATATTAGCATATTTGACAATAAAGCTGACTGACTTTTTTGACTTTGATTTGTATTATATACCATCTATATTATATATATATTATATAATAGTATATTAGTATTTAATATTTAACAATATTTTATATTTCTTATTATTGATGATAATAATAATAATAAAAATAAAATAATAATCATCATCATCATCATAGTACAGTATTTAATAGTCTCGGATTATAATAGTATTATTATATACATTTTTATTATATACATTTGTATTATATACCATTTATATTATATATATTATACTATATTATTATTTAATTATTAAAAATATGTTATATGTATTATTATTAATAATCTTCTTCTTCTAATAAAAATAACAATAATAATAATAATAATAATAATAATAATAATAATAATAATAATAATAATAAACAAAACCAACATGGCAGTCTTCGAAACGTTCTGAGTGAACGTTTGCACGTGGGAACATTTCCCAGAGCTGTATCATGACATTTAGCAGCATACGATTAATTAGCGATATTCGCCGCAAATTTTAAACGTTGCCCAATTAGTAGCTCATCACCTGGGAAAACCTTGGCGGGATCAGCTGGTCTTGACGCCAGGCGTCCTCTGACGCCAGGCATTTAAAAAAAAAAAATAAATACAATAAAATAAAACACCCAAAATCACATTTGGGCCCAGGGCATCCCACTATGCAGCTGCGTTCCCACCGTGCCACCTGCCCGCTAAACTAATCGTGAGCGCATTTGGGTTGGAGTCGGACGAAAGCGTGGGTGTCGCCAAATGTCGCATTATCGCCAATCAGTCGGAACAGGATGAGCTGAACACGTCATGGCCGTGTTGGGAATCATTACACTCGTTTCCATCTCCTTCATCTTTATGTAGCGGACACTGAAAATCACTTTGTAGGGATTCACAAATCAGGAATGAGTACTGTATTTTCTGTTGTGTAATGCGCACCGAAGTATAAGGCGCACCCCAAATGAATGGTGTATTTTCAAACTTTTTCCATATATGAGGCACACCTTCAATGAATGAAATACGTTTTCCAAATATAATATAAAAATCTATAAAACATTTCCAAATATAAGGTGCACTGCATTATAAGGCCCTACTGTGGAGGCCAGGGTTACACACGAAATGGAGTAGCTGTCTGCTGACAGTAGTTTCGAGACCTGTTGCGGCTTAATATGACTTCAAATATAAGGCGCACCGACATAATAATAATAATAATAATAATAATAATAATAATAATAATACATTTCATTCATAAGCGCCTTTCAAAACTCTCAAGGTCACTTGACAGTCATAGGATAAAGTTTTTCTGTGGGTGAGTAACAGCAGCAACACGCGCCAGCGTTCACTCAACCCGCAAGTAACTCAAATAGATAGAAAGCTAGCTAGCTAGCTAATAGATACAGTAATAACAATAATAACAATACATTTCATTTATAATTATTATTTATTATTAAAAACTCTCAAGGTCACTTTACATTCACAGGATACAAACGCAAATAGATAGCTACCTAGCCAGCTAAATAGCAAAAGGATAGCTAGATAGATAGCTAGCAAGTCAGCTAGACAACTAATAGATAGCTAATTGATAGCAAATAGTAGAGCCTAGCATATCAGGCGCAGGGTCATCTTTAGAAGAGAATCAAGGCTTTTGGGGGCGCCTTATACTTCGGAAAATATGGCAAATGATTCCGCATAGAGACAACGAATGGATCAACACATTTTCTCATTGGTTCAGAATTGATATCGGAACAGTCGTCACCATGCAGATGATATTTAGACCGTATGTTCTGCACTATAAGGCGCACCTACTGTAAAAGACATTTTTTTTTTCAAAAGCTGACCATGCGCCTCATAATCCGGTGCGCCTTATGTATGGGAAATGTTTTGAAATATGTCATTCATTGAAGGTGCTCCTTATAATGCGGTGCACCTTATGTATGAAAAAAGTTTATAAAAAAGTCATTCGGTGAAGGTGCGCCTTATATACCAGAAAATACGGTACTTTCAGTGTCGTCTGTGTAAGTTCTTAGTCGTACAGGAGTGGTCCATCGATGAAAAGGTTTCTTCAGCCATCATCTGTACTTCTTTGAAGGTGTCGGACGTTTCGCTACTCATCCTAAAAGCTTCGTCAGCGAACTAAAATTGTGCTGGTGGCTCTGGCCCTATATATATATCCCTAATGCTTTGTCCACGATCTTAGTTCCCTGACAAAGCTTTTTGGATGAGGACCGAAATGTCCGACACCTTCAAAGAAGTACAGATGACGGCTGAAGAGACATTTTCATCGATACTTTAAGTGCCATCTACAACTTGAGACTGGAAGGGACACAGAAAGGCAATCAAGCGCTTGAAAATGTCAATGGATCAAACACTTGTTGTCGATGTTGCCTGGCGGGTACTTATAAGACAACCGCAAGTTTTGTCACCGCTTCGACATCCAAAATTTACAGAAGGTCAACGTTACTTCATCGCAAATTTTATCCGAACTCCCGTTTCACCAAATTTACAGTACACCTTCTACATTGACAAACGTGCATATTTGGCTGCGTGTAGGTGAAACCACGGACGGTCTGGAATGTTGCTAAAAACGCTTCCGGTTTCCCGCAGGGCTCACGGTCCCGACGCTCGGATGTTGGAGGAGTCGAAGATGGCGGCGTTGGGCGAACTGACGGTGCCTCAGATGCTACACATTGCGGCCCAGATAGCGTCGGGGATGGTTTACTTAGCCTCGCTACACTTTGTACACCGAGACCTAGCCACACGCAACTGTCTGGTGGGAGAAAGCCTGGTGGTCAAAATCGGAGATTTTGGCATGTCGCGGGACATCTATAGCACCGATTATTATCGGGTGAGTAAGGCTTTGCTAAGTACGTGTTTGGTGTGGTTTAAGATTTTTGTAGTCGGACGAGGATCCGTGTTCAAATTTGGACTTGTTTTAAAATTAGCGAGGCACGATTAGCGTTGTTCAACTAAGAATGAGATTAGAATCGCTAGGTGACGGTTATTAGTGGTTTAACACAGGGGTGTCCTAGCATATACAGTAGTTCACCCCGAGCTACTTCAGAGTGATGATTTACCTTAGACGGTTGGTTCAAAATCTCAACGTTATTTTTGACTAAACTTTGACACCTGTGGTTTAGTGGGCTCTGATAAGAGTTGGGTGTTTGGATTTGAAATGAAGAGTTCGGGGTTTATGTTAAAGTTAGGATTAGCGTTAAGGTTTAGGATTAAGAGTTCCGGATCGGGAGAGTTAGTAGAATCAGATTAGCGTTGAAATTGGGATTACTCCAATGATAAGGACCAAAACAGAGTGGCGGTTAAATACAGTAAAGTCTCGTTATATCGATATTCAAGGGAGTCCGAAAAACTATCGATATAACCGGGACTATCGATATATCCGACCCTATTTGCATGTAATTTTCTCCGTGCGTGCATAGAAATAGTATCGATATAACCAGGACTATCGATATATCCGATATCGATATAACGAGACTTTACTGTACTATATCAGTGATTCTTTAGGGGCTCATTATCACCCCCGGAGTACAAACGCGGCACTGCTACAAATGCTTTCTTGACCCTCACGATGCGTTCATCATCATATTGCTTTTAGGTGGGGGGCAGAACCATGTTGCCAATCCGCTGGATGCCCCCCGAGAGCATCATGTACAGAAAGTTTACGACGGAGAGCGACATCTGGAGCTTCGGCGTGGTCCTCTGGGAGATCTTTACGTACGGCAAACAGCCTTGGTATCAGCTGTCCAACAGCGAGGTGAGTGCCGTGATCGTCACGTTAATGGCGAATCGCGAAAGTGGGTGGGGGAGGGCTGGGTCATTTGGGTATGTTTAGGAAAATCAAGCACTTAAGTACATGCCTGTTCCATTTAGACAAAGCCTGTAATGTTCTTACAATGACCATATTTGGTGCCTTTACTCTATGCTACTAAAATGGCGGCCACATCCCACAATGCAATTCAAACGTTGTGGTGCGACAATGCATTTAAGCTTCGCAGGTAGTCAGCGTAATCATGACTGTGCACAAAATGACTAAAACAGACTACAGTGATACCTCAGCTCACGAACTTAATTTGTTCCCAGAAAGTATGTGTAAGGCAAAAAGTTCATCTGCCGAATATTTATTTCCCATAAGAAACCATTCAAATGAGAATAATCCGTTCCCAGGTTCCCATAAAACATAATTTTCTACTAAATAAGCCTCAAAACTACACAAAATATACCTTATTTTATGTATAATAAATGTGCTATTGGACTGTAATGAAATAAACTGTACTGTATAATAAAGTCGTTTTATTTACCTTTGATGATTGCCGGGCCAGATTCGGCCTCCGAGCCTTGACTTTGACATCTTGGATTAACAGAATGTCCATCCCCTGTAATTTCAAAGAGAAAATCCAATGGTCATTTATTATGTCACCAGTTGTAGAAATGCTAACGTAGCTGGTCGCTAATGTTCCTTTTCAAAACAAGCCGGCATTTATATCAAGCCAATCGTTCCGTATGTTTATTTGAGTCGTGTGCGAGTGTTGCTCGTAGCTCTGCTCTTAAATCAAATCGATAATAGCGTCGTGGTGCGCAGCAGTCCCCAAGAAAAACTAGCGGAACCACCACCAGCGTCTCGCCTTTCAAGAGTAGACTGGATCGCCTTCCATTCTAATCTAATCACCTCGTGTCTCAACGACATTAATCTGGTTAATCCGCTCAACCAGGGACAGGTGAAGTGATTTTGTGAAATCAGGACCCCCCCGAGTGTGCGGAAAGAGCCGACAAACGCGAGTGGTCTCAGAAAACAAAGTGACTGAGTCCATTACTGTCGTCTTTTATGACCTTGGATACTCTCGGTCTTATTGAGCTATTACTGCAACAATGACGGACGCGCAAGCTTGGGGTTTTCAGAATCTTCGAGGACAGAGCAGAGAAGATCCCCACCAGTGACAAGATAGATAAAACAGACTACGGTCAGGATGATCCAAATGGGGTCTTCGTCAAGACCAAAAACAACCAAGCCAGAACACAAAAACAGGAAGTGGAATATGCTGCTTCTTTCCATGGCCGGTTTGGAAAAGAACTTGAAGTTTTGGGTTCAGGTTCCAGGTTTGAAGATACAGTGATACCTTGGCTTACGAACTTAATTGGTTCCCAGACAGAGTGTGTAAGGTGAAAAGTGTGTATCCCAAAAATCAATTTTCCATAGGAAACAATTAAAATGAGAATAATCCGTTCCCAGTTACAGATAAAACATAATTTTCTACTTTCTAATTTTCTAAGCCTACACAAAATATACCCTATTTTATGTATAATAAATGTGCTACGGTATGATAATTAAAGAAATAAACTGTACTATACGATAATGTCATTTTATTTACCTTTGTAATGTTCGTTGATAACTTGATGGAGTGGAGTGGCCGGTTTCATCAGCATTAAACACTTGATGAGGAACGTAACCTTCTTCTTTCACCATTTTGAGGAATGATCCCTTGTATGTGCTTTCTCTGTGATAATTTTACCCTTTTCCTCATCAATTGTGCTCTGCTAAGCTGGGTTGATAGCTTTTTGCATCAAGTGTACAAATGGCTTGTGCGGGTTGTTTGTGGAGCCTGATTGATGGGATATTTTAACCTTGCAGTCTACACTCTGCCTTTGAACTAGCAAAGTTGAAACTCTCTTGCTGTCGTCTGCCAGTCTCTTTAAAGTTTAAACCACCTCCCCTCACTGCTGTGTTCTTGACCAATCACGTGGCTTTAACCGAAGATTGGGGGCGGGGAATAGAGGACCAAACGTAGCTTGCTGCCATTTTGTTGTTAGAACGGGCTCGTTCGCGAACGACACATCACTCATTGAGGCAGCTCCGTGTGTATCCCGAAAAAAGTTCGTATGCCAAGGTAAAATTTTCATAAATTTAACGTTCATCAACCGAAAGGTTCGTAAGCCAAGGGGTTCGTAAACCGAGGTATCACTGTAGGGTCTTAGGTTTAGGGTGTTGCCTAAGAAGTCTGTTGTAAGTACGATCCAAGACGTATACAGATGTATTTCAAGTGATGGGAAGGGTTTACATTGAGGGACAGATTTTGACATTTTGGTTTCACATAGGTTTCAAGATGGCGTCTGAAGAGGCGGTTTGAACTTAGTCTCGTGTCAGGTTTTCAAAAGAAAATCCGCTGAAAGTAGCTAACGTATGCCAATGTTCTACACTGCCCCCCGCAGGCCATCGAGTGCATCACGCAGGGCCGCGAACTGGAGCGTCCCCGCACGTGTCCAAAACAGGTTTACTTGCTGATGCGAGGCTGCTGGCAGCGAGAACCTCAACAGAGAACGCTGATCAAGGACATCCACGCGCGCCTTCTCGCCCTCGTCAAGAACCTGCCCGTCTACCTCCACATCTTGGCTTAAAGGACAACCGACACTATTTTTATGTTTCCTAACTGACGTCAGAAAAACGTTTTATAGCATCTAAAATACCCAAAACACGCAGGCTAATATTTTTAGTCAAATGCAAAACACCAATAAAAATGAGTTAAAGTCTACCAAAAGTACTTCAAAATGACCTCGGAGATGCCAAGTTTCAGAAGGTCCCGCCCCCTTGTTCGTGACGTCACGTCAAGACGTCTTGCCTTGCTCTAGAATCAAAATAATGGCTTCAGATTCGGAGAAGATGCTTTTTTGTTACTCATCCAGTTATGAATATGATTCAAATAGTTCTGAAGAGGAAAGCATAAATGTTTGCAATCGATTAAAGAAGTCCTCCCGTATCAATTCGTGCTGTCAGGATTCCAATGTAGCGTCCCTGAAAATGCACAAGATGGCGCCCAAGCTCCGTTGGAAATGGACTGATTTGTCTGCTGGGAATTTGTGTCAACTAGTATCAAATAGTAGTCTTACAGTCTGCTCAGTAGAAGTCATTTGAAGTGATTTTACAAATTATGGACACAAGTTGTCCATTGGCGTCGGTTGTCCTTTAAATAATTCCGCACCCCAGGAATGCCGAATTTACTAGTATTATTTTGTTTCCCCTTAACAAATACCACTTTTGGCCTACAAGTGTACATTCATACGAAACGACAATCCTGCACTACGAACAACAAGTGGGACCAAAATGACCACTCGTAGTTTAGCCGTACTAGTACCATGTTATCATTTTATTCATATGCCAAATTTATACTCGTATACGAGTGTGCAGAGATGGCATACAGATGAACGTCACTGTGACACTTTTCAAAATAAGAGTAGTTCGTTGGAATGGAGTAACAATAGTGACACGATGCTGCCAATCCACAAAAACAATCCAATGTTAAGACTTTCAAAATAAAAGTCGTTCCGTTGCCTGCTGATTATGCTGTGGAGTCAATAGTACGACTGAGGGTTAAAAAAATAATTTCAAAATATAAACTGTACAAAGTGTAAATAGTGAGACATCCATTCACTGTACGACCGTGTTTACACTGAGACAAATGCTGTCGCTGTCCATGTTGTGTGCTATTGCTTCTCAATAAAGTTGATTGTAAAAATACATTCAGAGATTGGTTACTATTGTTGAGTTAATGGTTTCACTTGAATGAGTTTAACTCATGTAAAAACGTAATTGATATTTAGAAGTGTAGCCCTTTAGTGCTATGAACAATTTTAACGTGACGCATATGTGTGTGTGTGTGTGTGGGGGGGGGGGGGGGGGGATTCCTTACCTGACTCAAGCCTGTGCCGTTTCAGAGCCATTTAAGTCTTGCTTGGTAAATTAAACTCAAGAACCTCTCCGGAGGTTTCGCCATATTGTTCCACCCGTGAACGTCATGTTTTTTTTTGTGTGTGTGCTCGTTTATTTGAAACAAAACGAAGGCACACTCGTTCTTCTTCGTTGGTGATCGGCGGAGATCTCGATCTTCCATGCGCGACCTTTAAAATGACGTTTACTTCCGTGTCAATTTTAAGACATTCCGAATTATTTACCACGTTAGATTTCATTGGCTTTTCCGAAAATTTTGTATTTTTATTTAGAAATAACAACGTTCAAAAATTGATATTATCTAACTGTTCAAACAGAGCCTTTTGGAGGGACTTTTTGTACTCGCCTACCCTCTGCTGTTCATTCTTCGCACTGCAGGCTTAATCCAAAGGGAAGGAAAACGACCTTTTTTTTAAAGTAGCATTTATTACATAAATCTCGCGGAACAATGACAAAGCACACATGAGTATTTACACATTTAAAACATAAAAAACATCCTTTTAATTTTTTGCTAGTTCTTTCCAGTCAAACATACCCTCGATGACATATTAATTATATTTCGGACGAAAATGCATAACAGAGTTAACAGTGATCCATTCGGGAGTATTGGCACTAAATATATCCAACGTGTGGAACAACAACAATAATATTAATGAACAACAGTGTGGGTGGGATGGAGTGTGCGTACTTTCAGATTTTATTTTGAAAAGTTTTTTTTTAACCACGCTCGAGTCGCACAATAAACAGAAGAAAAACAGGTTTGTATTTTAAACATCTCCACTGTTTGCATAAGTTCGATGTAGAATGTTCCAGTCATCTTCCACTCACGTTTTTAAAATATTTGAGGACACCTGAGTGCCTGGAGAAAACCCACGCAGGCTCGGGGGAAGAACATCAAAACTCCATAGAGGAAGGCTAATGCCGGAATTGAACCCTGCATCTCTTCACTATGAGGCGGACACGCTAAATACTCGCCCACCGTTGCCGATCAAAATGAAATTTATCACATTAAAATCTGAAATTTATGTTAAAATGATACATTGGTGGTTTACAAAGTGATAATATGAAAACGCTCAGTATTAAAAAGTGAGATTTAGCATGTTAGCTAGGACAAATAGTTTTCCCGGTGTTACAGCGATACGCTTTTGTATGTAAACACATCGAAGCAACATTTTTCACAGCGCGACCTGCCATATAAAAGTGCTTCCTCCTTTTCCATCTGTTTCCGCCCCCCACCAAAAAATGCCTTCTTTCTGGTAAAAGGCCTCAAAAATCCAAATCCAAGAGTAATAAATAATTAAACATGGAAGCACACATACATGAACGCACATAAATATATATTTAGATTGTGATGAAGAAAGAAAAAAATCCCATATAAGATTTAACCAAAAAAATGGACGCCCCCCCAAAAAGAAAGGTCATTTCCCCTTATGGGTTTCGCTCTAATTTTTGTCTAAAGTGGAAAAATACCACCCAAAAATGTGCAAATATTTGATTTCCTGGTAGATTGCAGTTTAAAAATCGTCAAAATATTTGGCCATATTCAGTGCATTTTATAGTAATTATTTATTGTATTATTAAATATTATATTATCAAATATTATTATTATTAAATGTTATTAAATATTATTATTAAAATTATTATAATTATCAAAAATATTAACATTAATTATGATTACAATTATTATTATTATTAAAATTGTTATTAAAACTGTTATTAAAATTATTATTATTAAAATAATTATTAGAATTATTATTATAAAAATTATTATTAAAACTGTTATTAAAATTCTTATTATTATTAAATAATTATTAGAATTTTTATTATTGAAATTATTCAAATTGTTATTAAAATTATTATTAATATTTTTATTGTTATTATATTTATTATCCTAAATCGAACATTCTATAAAATTTCTTGAATTATACATTGGTCAAAAAATACATCAATTTTCGAATAAGGTCAATACAAGGTCGCATTGTGTTGAGAGTGAAAATAGAGCCCCGAGCCCCCTCCCATAATTGCTCATAGCCTTACCTGGAAACTTAAAAGAAATAAATAATCACGCTAAATTGTCCCCCGTGGACAAATTAAACGGCGTGAGGTCAGAGTTCGACTAAATAGAAATGCTAGACAGTGTCCTCAATAGAGTCAACACACACACTCACTGGTCCTTGCAGTCACCCGGCTCACCCAGCTCACCCGGTGTTTGTTGCTGGGGCGGCGACGGTTGCCATGGTGCCCGTTTGAGCAGCGGTGCGCTGAAGAGCGCGATGACGCCCAGGTTGAGTGCCACACCGAGTGCCAGCACGCCGGCAGTGCCGAGCAGGGAGGGCGCAGGGCCCGCCGCCTCCAGCCTTGCCCGCCGTGACGTCATGTCGCACAACACCGCCTCCATCTGGAAGTGTGTTGCCACTACAGCGCACACGTGGAACAGTTGATGGCTATGGCCTACACGCACACGCGCACACAAATACACACACACACATACACACACACACATACACACACACACACACACACACACACACACACACACGGAGCGGAGTGTATTTATTCTGGAATTGAAAAGTGTGATGTGGAGCGGCAGTCCCAAATTTTTTCAGGTTTTGGTTTTTCTTGCATGGGGGTGCCGATAAAGCGTTGGTCAGACCACTCACAAGTGGGCAGCATTTGCCTTTTGCCCATTTTAGCGCATTGTTACAGCTTCAGCTGTTGTTAAAGCGCTATATAAATCAATGTGTATGTACTGTATTGTATTTTGGACAGCCACCCCCATTTCAAGCTCAGATAACTCCAGACCCATATAACTTAGGAATTAATATGTTTAACTCTTTTTTTTCTTTTATTAACTTTTTGAGGAATGAAAGAAGACTGTCTACGGTTTCTTACGTTGCATTGAATGTTTATGTAGTCCTAAAACTCAATATTCAGTGGGTCCTTCAATTTGAGTGAAAATGACAAAAACCCTGGCACTGGAGTGGACACATTTTTGCACATTTGCACAGTGAATGAGTTAAAAATAATCCACTTAAAAATTTGCAATCTATAGGGTGACTTGACTAAAGACTATAAAACCCATTAAAAATCGTCCACTTAAACATTTCCAATCTATTGGGTAATAATAATAATAAGAAGAAGAAGAAGAAGAAGAAGAAGAAGAAGAAGAAGAAGAAGAAGAAGAAAAATTTCTCCACTGCGAGACTAATAAAGGCAAATCCAATCCAATAATACTACTACTACTACTACTACTACTACTAATAATAATAATAATAATAATAATAATGTGAATTTCTCCACTGCGAGACTAATAAAGGCAAATCCAATCCAATACTACTACTACTACTACTAATAATAATAATAATAATGTAATAATAAGTGAGGCATCCTTTGCGTCAATAAAATAAAAAAACATCCTGAAGGGGAGACGTACCAAAGTAGTCAAAGCGCCCCGGCGCCAACCTCTCGGGCAGGTGTGAGGTGAACAGGAAGCAGGTGAGGAAGGCCAAAGTCACTTGGTAAAAGTGGCTGGGGAGAGCCTCGCTCGGGCTGCATCGCCCGACGCAGCACAGGAGAAGCTATATGTATACCCACACATACATACATGTCAAAATCACAGTAATCAAAAACAAAAATGGCAATTGTTGACATGGAGTTTTTATCAAAATAAAAGCACATTTATATATATACAGTAAAGTCTCGTTATATCGATATCGGATATATCGATAGTCCCGGTTATATCGATACTATTTCTATGCACGCACGGAGAAAATTACATGCAAACAGGGTCGGATATATCGATAGTCCCGGTTATATCGATATTATTTCTGACTCCCTTGAATATTGATATAACGAGACTTTACTGTATTTTTTTTTTATCAAAATAAAAGCACATTTGTATGTATGTATTCATCATTGGCAACACCCTGCCCACTCTCGAGGATTTGCATACTGCAAAAATCAAGACAAGAGCGCGGAAAAGCCTACTGGACCTTCTGCACCCTGCCCACCACCTTTTCCAGCGACTCCCCTCAGGCAGGCGCTACCGATTCAAATCCAGCAGACATTTTAACAGCTTCTTCCCCCTATGCATTAACTTTGTTTGTGTTTTGGTTTTTCTTGCGGGGGGTGCGGATAAAGCGCTAGGCAGACCTCTGGCAATGGGTTTTTTTCACTTCCACCAGGGGGCAGCATTTCACTTTTGTTGTTGTTAGCGCTTTGTTACAGCTTCAGCTGTGTGTTAAAGCGTTTTTTAAACAATATGTATGAATTGTATTTTGGACAGCTGCCCCCATTTCAAGTTCATATAACTCCAGACCCATATAACCGTGGTCGTAAGTCGAGCCGGTCGTAAGTCAGATGTTACCTGTAGTTGAATGGTTCTCATTACATAATGTGTATGCTAGCTTTCTAGCTATCTAGCTGGATACCTAGCTTGCTAGCTATTTTCTTTCATTATTAGCTATCTAGCTAGTTGTCTATCTGGCTGACTATCTAATACCTATTAGCTAGCTAGCTATGTATTAGCTATCTACCGAGCTAGCTATCTATTAGCTAGCTGGCTATCTTTCTATGAGAGTTTTGAAAGGCGCTTAGAAATCCAATGTATTATTATTATTATTCTGTGGGTCATGCAATTTGAGTGAAAATGACAAAAACCCTGGCACCGGAGTAGACGGACACATTCTTTTTTTTCCGCTTCAAGTTACTTGCCTACAATGAAAGCAAACGCTTAAAAAAAGGGCAAAAGTGGCTAACCCGGTAGAAGACAGGCAAGCTGTCAAACATGAAGGGGACCACAAAGGCGGCAGTTCGCAGAAGTTTGCTTCTCTGTGGGAAATGGACCTCCGCAAACCTGCATTCACACACACACACACACACACACACACACACACACACACACACACACACACACACATTCCTGTTTCAATTGTTTTGTGAGGTCCGGAAAACTCCAGATAAGGAGTGAGGACCACCGTTGCTGATAAGTTTAGAGAAGAACTAGTGTTACATTTGAAGACTAAATGTCACCCGATTTCTAACTTCAACTTCTGCAAAAACAAATGAATAAAAAGTGGACTTGAAACTGAAATAACAGCAGGAGTGAGATTTCTCAATGGCTACATTCAAAGTCCTCACCCCTCTAGTGAATTTGGTTAAAATATTGTTTACTTTTTTGTAGTATGAACTTTTTTCCTCTAATTAACCACACACACACAATGATAAACACACACAGTAAGTAAAAAGTGTGTGTTTCCAAGTGAAATGAAAATACACACCAAAAAAATCATTTTGGGTGAATTTGTGAGGACCTCTCTGAAACTTTAACAGATATATAGACCCTCTAGAAGCCCGTAGAATGAAAAACTTGCGAGGACCAGCCAAAAGGTCCTCACTTGTCAAAAATGTTCTCACTACATATGGTATAAAATGGTAGTGGTCCTCACAAGAGTAGTCATCACACACACACACACACACACACAAAAACAGCATTTTAAGTTTCATGCTGATTTGGGCGCACTGAACAAGGGTCAAACCGGTTCAATCCGGCATAAGAAGTCACGCGATCGTCCCGTTTGTCAAGTTTTAAAAATGCAGCGTTATCCATGTTACTTTGAATTATTGGACATACGTGAGGAATAACATTTTTTTTTTCCCTGACCGTGAGTAGCAGGAGAGGCTAGTGCACAACAGGCTGTTGCCCACGGCGATGGGTACAAAATGGCGATGCAGCCAACCATTCAGCCAACTGTCGGGCATCACGTAGCAGCTGTAGCAGATCGCGCTACCTGGAAAAAAAAAAGTTATGTCGGGTTATTATTATTATGTCACTTGTGTGGGACAATGTACCAATTGCGGCCAAGGAGGGGCGAACGGGAGTCGCTGTTTAATCAAATTTTCCTGCTCTAAATTGGACCCTCTCAAGGACGCCATTTTGGATTAAAAAAAAATCATATTTATAATTACAGTATACATATCTTTAGATTCATTTCAATAAAAACTAAATAAAATGAACATAAAAAAAATATTAAAAAAACGATTTGGTAACATTTTGATGAAATATGGGATGTGTCAAAACTCAGGCTCAGGGGCCAAATCCGGGCCGCAGCATTATTTTTTGGGCCCGCGAAAGCAACCGAACTTTCATAATATTGACCAAAATTCTTGTGTTATTAAAAAAAAGAGACATAATGTGAATTAAAATAATATGTAACTACAGTAAAGTCTCGTTATATCGATATTCTCGGGAGTCGGAAAAAATATCGATATAACCGGGACTATCGATATATCCGACTCTGTTTGCATGTAATTTTCTCCGTGCGCGCATAGAAATAGTATCGATATAACCGGGGCTACCGATATATCCGATATCGATATAACGAGACTTTACTGTATTTTTTAAAAGTCTATTGTGTACGTAGGGCTAGATAATGAACACACACACACACACACACACACACACACACACACACACACACACACACACACACACACACACATGAACTTGCACCTACGGACACAAAGTATATAAGGATTTTTTTATTTCTTCATGAGCCATCAAGTTTGACAAATGATGCATGTAATACCCAAGTCTATGCCCCGCCCCAAATTAAAATTATTAAAAAAAATGATTTTTACAGCTTTTTAACTCATTCACTGCCATTCCCGAATTTATTCGGGAATTGAAAATGTGATGTAGCGCACCAATCGCAAATTTGTTCGTGTTTTTTTTTTTCCCCCATGCTTGGGTGCCGATAAAGCGCTGGTCAGACCTCTGGTAATATTTTTTGCTTTTCCACAAGGGGGAAGCATTTCCTTTTTTACATGTTAGCGATTTCTTCCAGTTTCAGCTGATGTTAAAGCGCTATATACATCAATATGTATGTACAGTGATACCTTGGCTTATGAACTTAATTGGTTACCAGACAGAGTGTGCAAGGCGAAGTGTGTATCCCAAACATTAATTTCCCATAGGAAACCATTAAAATGAAAATAATCTGTTCCCAGGTCCTCATAAAACATGATTTTCTACTTTCTAATTTTCTGAGCCTTAAAACTACACAAAATATACCTTATTTTACGTACAATAAATCGAGTTTAAGTCAAATTACTAAGTAAAAGTTGCTGTGCGTGATTGCGTTGTGGATAATATAAAATTAATTCTCAAACTCATTCACTGCCATTCACGAATTTATTTGGGAATTGAAAAGTGTGACATGGAGCGCCATTCCCGAATTAGTTTGGGTTTTGTTTTTTTTTCTTGCGGGAGGTGCCGATAAAGCACTGATCAGACCTCTGACAATGTTTTTCCCTTCCACAAGGCATTTGCCTTTTTCTCCATGTTCGCACCGTGTTACAGTTTTAGCTGTTGTGAAAGTGCTATATAAATCAATATGTATTGTATTTTGGGCATCTGCCCTCATTTCAAGCTCATATAACCCCAGACACATATACTTTAGGAATTAACTCTTTTTTCTAATGAAAAAGAGAGGCTAAGGTTTCTAACGCTGTATTGATTATTTATGTAGTCCTAAAACTCAATGTTGTTTGGGCCCTGGAATTTCAGTGAGAATGACAAAAACCCTGGCACTGGAGTGGACACATTTTTTGCACATCGTCTAGCAGTGAATGAGTTAAATGTGAGAAATGTCTGACAATCTGTTCTGAGGAGGAAGTGTGAAAATTATCTTACCCAGACTATAGAGACTGAGAGCGCCGTAGTCGAAGAAGTAACAGATGTGGCGTGATTCGGACGACATGGCGCTGAAGGTGTGCGCGAGGCAGGAGGTGAACGGGTACACGCACACCAGCAACATGTATGCCAGCAGAGGCCACGTGTAGCTGTCGCTCGCCAAGTTGATGCTGGAGCACAACGAGGCCAGTCTCCACACGAAGTACCTGAGGCACACCTGGACGGTTAAACCTCAACATATTTCTCTTTTGTTATTCGCAGCCTTGCTTTTTAGCACATTTTTAATGGGGTGTCCACCATCATCACGTTATGCCAAAACATGTCTACCTCCTCATGATGTTCCTCCTTGCATCTCTTTGATGGAATTTGTGATGGGTGGTTGCTCACATGAACGAGGCATTAAAACAAGAAGTCCCGATCCAGCACAGGTGTCAAAAGCAAGGCCCGGGGGCCAAATCTGGCCCGCCACATCATTTTATTCAGCCCGCGAAAGCCAATCAAACTTGTGAAATTCCATGATGCTTGCTAAAGTCCCAACCGAAATTTAAAATTTTCCCATGTAAACCAAAATAGCAGTCATTATTCTTGACGACAGATTTGAGAATTAGTTATTCATGAACTCATTCACTGCCAGACGATGTGCAAAAATGCATCCACTCCAGTGCCAGGGTTTTTGTCATTTTTTGCTCAAATTGCAGGACCCACAGAATATTGAGTTTTAGGACTACATAAACATTCAATTTAGTGTAAGAAACCTTAGAGTATCTTCTTTAATCAGAAAAAAAGAGTTAATTGCCGCTGCTCACCCGCAGAAAAAAAACGATCCTGTGACCGTGAAGTGACCTTGAGCGTTTTGAAAGGCGCTTATAAATCAAATGTTTTATTATTAGTAATTCCTAAGTTATATATGGGTCTGGAGTTATCTGAGCTTAAAATGGGGACAGCTGTACAAAATACAATACATATTTATATAGCACTTTAACAACAGCTGACGCTATATAAATTCAACCCTGCAAAGTCATTTTTACTCATTCACTGCCAGACTATGTGCAAAAATGTGTCCGTCCACTCCAGTGCCAGGGTTTTTGTCATCTCAAATTGCAGGACCCACAGAATATTGAGCTTTCAGACTATATAAACATTCAATGCAGCGCAAGAAACCGGCTTAGACTCTGTTCTCTCATCAGAAAAAAAAGTTAATTACTAAGTTATATGGGTCTGGAGTTATCTGAGCTTGAAATGTGGGCAGTTGTACAAAATACAATACAATACAATACATATTTATTTATATAGCGCTTCGACAACAGCTGAAGTTGTAACAAAGCGCTAACATGGACATGAGGCAAAATCCGCCCCCTCATGGGTGGGAAAAACATTGCCAGAGGTCTGACCAGGGCTTTAACGGCACCCCCGCAAGAAAACCCAAAATTCGGGAATGGCAGTGAATGAGTTAATAGTTAATCGAGAGGTGAGCATCTAGGACCCAAAAGGTATAATGCACCCACCACGTTGGCAGGAAGTGGGTCCAAATATTGACGGTCTCGTTGTTGATATGGAAGCAGCTCAACACACAGTCCAGTGCCGAACTCTGCGGGTGTCGGTAGCCGGACAAGATGCTGTCCTCGTGGAACACCTGAGAAACAAAATGCCAATGTCATTGTTTTGAAGGACAATTAAATACCAGCCTTGGATTTTGACTACATTGGTAGCTTCGAACTAAAAAACCCAAAAAGTGAATGCTCGCGCGAATGGCTGCCACTGCTCACCCGCACATAAAAAGTTATTATCCCGTGACTGTAAAGTGTCCCTGAGCGTTTTGAAAGGCGCTTGGAAATTAAATATTATTATTATTATTATAAAAAGGGTGTGTTTAAATTCTGAGCAAGAAATTTGTACCTTGTTCAAATGTACTATTGACAGGTGGAGGGTGTGGCCCAAAACCCTCATCCAATCTGTCTAAAATTCTTGTTTCTAAATTTGTGTCTCATTTGGATGAATTGGCATGGAAATGGGTCAAAATACAAATTATTGAATTTGTATTTTTATCTGTTTTGAGGGGTTTAACTCATTCACTGCCAAATGGTGTGCAAAAATGTGTTCACTGCAGTGCCAGGGTTTGTGTCATTGTCACTCAAATTGCAGGACCCACGGAATATTGAGTTTTAGGACTACACAAACAATTAATTTAGCGTAAGAAACCTTAGATGCTCTTCTTTCATCAGAAAAAAATAGTTATAGAGTTAAGTTATATGGGTGTCGAGTTATATGACCTTGAAATGGGGGCGGCGGTACAAAATACAATAGAATGCGTACATACATTTATATAATAATACATTTCATTTAAAAATACCTTTCAAAACTCTCAAGGTCACTTTACAGTCACTGTACAAGTTTTTTTTCCTGTAGGTGAGCAGCGGCTACCACGCGTGCCAGCGTTCACTCAACCCGGAAGTAGCTAGATAGCCAGCCCTAACATAGCGCTTTAACAACAGCTGAAGCTGGAAAAAAAAAGAGCTAACGTGGAGAAAAGGCAAATGCTGCCCTCTCGTGGAAGGGAACTACATTGCCAGAGGTCTGACCAGTGCTTTCTCAGCGCCCATTACAAGAAAAATCAAAACCCCAAAAAATTCAGGAATGGCACTCCATGTCATACTTGTCAATTCCCGAATGATAATAATAATAATAATAATGCAAATTATTTATAAGCGCCTTTCAAAACTCTCAAGGTCACTTTACAGTCTCAGAATAAGTTTTTTTTCTGTGGATGAGCAGCGGCAGCCACACGCGCCAGCATTTACTCAACCCGGAAGTCACTCAACTAGATAGAAAGCTAGCTAGCTAATAGATAGCTAATAGATAGCAAGCTAGCTAGCTAATAGATAGCAAATAGCTAGCTAGCTAAATAGCTAATACATAAGCTCAGTAGCCAGCTAATAGCTAGCTAGCTAGATAGCTCATCGATAATAGATAGCGAGCTAAATAGCATATAGCAATAGCAGATAGCTAATAGACAGCAAATAGATAGCAAAGAGATAGCTAGCTCAGTAGCCAGCTAGGTTGCCAGCTAAAAGATAGCTAGTTAGCTATTTAGCTAATAGCTATCTAGCATCTATCCAGGCAGATAGCTAATCGACAGCAAATAAATAGCAAATAGCTAGCAAATAGATAGCAAGCTCATTAGCCAGCCAGATCGGCAGCCAAATAGCTATATAGCCAGCCATATAGTTAACAGACAGCAAATAGATAGCTAGCTCAGTAGCCAGCTAGGTAGCTCGCTAATAGACAGCTAATGAATTTGGGAATGGCAGCGAATGAGTTAAAACATTTTGACGGGTTTACCTGAAAAATTCTCGCTTACCTTGGGCACCTGGTGCACGTCAAAGAGCGGCGGTAGTTTGACACCAAGCACAGCGGCGGGCGAGCCAAAGGCGCCGTCACCCCGCTGGCACAACTCTCCGAGGCGAGCGCGCCCCCTGCGGCAGATGAGCAGCCAAACGGGGTAATCGGACACGGGCGCCGGGGCGGCGTCTGACCGGGATGGGGGATCCCAATGCAGCAGGCAGCGACCCCAACCTTGGCCGCGGGTGCCTCCCAGGCCAGCGCCCAGCCCTCGCCACACAGGGAAGACTGCAATGTGGAGGGAGAAGTCACTGTTAGCCACCGGCTCCAAAATAAACACACCTTCCTTGAACAATTCATTGACTACCATCTTAAGCTCCATAGATCAGCAGAATCACATGTAAGACGAGCTAGCACACAAGTTTAGTCATGATAGGTAAATAGTGAGCAAAAGCTAAACAAAGGACTAGCTTGACAGATAGCTTTACAACCTGACAGCTAGCTGGCTGACTCTATCTAGCTAGCTGGCCGACTCTATCTAGCTAGCTAGCTGGCCGACTCTATTTAGCTAGCTCTGGCCGACTCTAGCTAGCGAGCTGGCCGACTCTATCTAGCTAGCTAGCTGGCCGACTCTACCTAGCTAGCTAGCTGGCCGACTCTATCTAGCTGACTCCATCTCGCGAGCTGGATGACTCCATCTCGCTAGCTGGATGACTCAATCTCGCTAGCTGGATGACTCCATCTCGCTAGCTGGCTTACTCTTATCGAGCTAGCTGGCTGTCTCTTATCGAGCTAGCTGGCTGTCTCTTATAATAATAAAAATAATAAATGTACATTTCTCCACTGCACGACTAATAAAGGCAAATCCAAATAATAATACTACTAATAATAATACATTTCATTTATAAACACTTTTTAAAACTCTCAAGGACACAAATAGCTGTCTTATCTAGCTAGCTGGCTAACTCTTATCTAGCTGGCTGACCCTAGCTAGCAAAAAATGGAAGTTGTCAAGTTGCAATCAAATAAATAACCATATCTTCGCTAAAGAACAAATGGCTTTTTATTTCACCAACCAGGACAACCTAATGCTGACATTTTAACCAACAATGATCCGAATTTTTTTCCAAACTAGAAAATGCTTTGAAGCATCATCCTGTGTAAATATTTAGAGCTTGCAATTTACATTTCTGGAAAAAAAAGGCAAAACAAGTGTTACTCGGGGACATTTGTGCAAAAATATTCTAATCATTTCATTAATGACTTGAAAATTATGCCGGGTGTCATTTGCATTGTCATTGCATTTGCATTGCTACCCCATCTTGTTTTTGTAGCACCAAATTCAAACTTCAGACAATTCTCCTCGAGGCTCCCAGCCGGTATTGTCCCCCACAACCAGCCCTCCCACCCCTTTCCCGGACCAGGTTCCGATCCTGACCTCTTTGTCGGTGACAAAGTCGTCTTTGTGCGCACACACAAGCTACCGCATTGATGAGCACACAAACAAAACATAGCTCGCTGCTAACTGTTGAGGAATTTGAATAATAATAATACGTTTCATTTATAAGCGCCTTTCAAAACTCTCAAGGACATTTTACAGTCACAATAATGTAGATATATATATATATACAGTAAAGTCTCATTATATCGATATCGGTTATATCGATAGTACTGCTTATTACGATACTATTTCTATGAACGCAAGGAGAAAATTCGGATATATCGATAGTCCGGTTATATCAATATTTTTTCCGACTCCCGAGAATATATATATATATATATATATATATATATATATATATATATATATATATATATATATATATATATATATATATATATACACAGTAAAGTCTCGTTATATCGATATTCAAGGGAGTCCGGAAAAAATATCGATATAACCGGGACTATCGATATATCCGACCCTGTTTGCATGTAATTTTCTCCGCGCGTGCATAGAAATAGTATCGATATAACCGGGACTATCGATATATCCGATATCGATATAACGAGACTTTACTGTATATATATATATATATATATATATATATATATATATATATACATATATATACACATATATATATAGACATATATACATATATACACACAAATACATATATATACACATATACATATATATACACAAATACATATATATACACATATACATATATACATATATATATACACACATATACATATATACACACACATACACACACACATACACACACACACACAGTAAACACGTTACACACATCGGATATATATAGTATATTATATCGATATATTTCTATACGCACAGTAAAGTCTCGTTATATCGATATCGGATATATCGATAGTCCCGGTATATATCGACTTTATATTTTTTCACACACCCTACATACATAATATCGATATAACGATACTTTACTGTATATATATATATATATATATATATATATATATATATATATATACACATTTAAAAAGCATGTTACTGTTTTTTAACGTTCTTTTCCAGCGACAAGATTAACTATGTGTCTCCTGAGCTGTTTTTCTCTTTTTTCTGCTCCAAACTCCAAAGATTTATTGGATGGCAACAAGGGAGGATTCCTTCCAATTATGTCCCAAAGAAAAAACGTTAACGACGGCAGGCGGGTGTTGGCTTGCACGTGAGTTGAGTTCCCTTTTTTGAGCCGCGCACTGGCAAGTTTGCACAAAACGGTGTTCCAACTTCGCCTCCTCCTCCTCGTCTTCACCTGCAGGGACTTATGTTGACATTTCTTACATGAAAGTTGCAACATCTTACACAAAACCAACAATACGCCTTGTGCTCTTTTTCAGAGATGAGTGACATCAAGTCAGATGACTACGCCAGCTTTCAAGGACAACCGACACCATTTTTTTTGGTTCCTAACTGACATCAGAAAAACGGCTTATAGCACCTAAAATACCCAAAACACGCAGGCTGATCTTTTTCGTCAAATGCAAAACACCAATAAAAATGACTTAAAGTGTCCCAAAACTACTTCAAAATTACCCTGGAAATGCCGAGTTTCAGAAGGTCCCGCCCCCTTGTGCGTGATGTCACGCCAGGACGTCTTGCTTTGTTCTAAAATAACAAAAAAAAATCTAAAATCGGTTATGAATATGATTCAAATAGTTCTGAAGAGGAAAGCATAAATGTTTGCAATCGATTAAAAAAGTCCTTCCGTATCATTTTGAGGCATCTGGACTCCAATGTAGCTCCCCTAAAATGCACAAGATGGCGCCCAAGCTCCGTTGGAAATGGGTTGATTTGTATGCTGGAAATTTGTGTCAACTAGTATCAAATAGTAGTCTTGGTGCAACACACAACGATTCACCATCGCGTGATTTATGTGTTTCCCTTCTAATTTCGCCATCAACACGGATCAACACGATGTTTTCTGACCAAACAAAGTACCCAAAATGCATTGTGTCGCTTTCCTGGTCAGGGGCGTTCCTTCAGTGACGTCACGTACGGACTCGTCACCAACTCGAAAACAAGACTTCCGGAATATTCAGCGCGAGTCTTAAAACGTAAAATATAGCTATATGCGGTGGAATATTTGTAAAATATGGTCAATAGAAGTCATTTGAATCCATTTTACAAATTATGGACATAACTTGTTCGGAGGCGTCGGTTGTCCTTTAATCGTCCTGAACACATTTTCGAAACAAAGCAACAAAGTCAAATTTTCTCATGGCCGCTTTCACTTAGAATTAAAAAAAAAAAAAAAAAAAAAAAAACGATCGCCAAAATATTTTGGGATTTTATGGACATTAAAGGACAACCAACGTCTCCGGACAAGTTGTGTCCATAATTTGTAAACTGGCTTCAAATGACTTCGACTGAGCGTATTCTACAAAGATTCCACCGCATAGAGCTATATTTTACCTTTTAAGACTTGCGCTGAATATTCCGGAAGTCTTGTTTTTGAGTTGGTGACGATGGCTGACGTGACGTCACTGAAGGAACGCCCCTGACCGAGAAAAGGACACATTGTAGCAGTCCTTCCATCACATCAATGCATTTTGCTGTACTTTGGTCTGAAAACGTCGTGCAGGACCAAAAAGAGGCAGAAGAGGGTGACAAAGCTCCATGTAAGGAATTAATCAGCCTGTGGAAACGGGCTGATTAATTCCTTACACGGCTTTGTCGCCATTTTCTGCCTTTTTTGGGTGCGACATTTCCCACCCCTGATGCCTCAAACTGACACGGAATAAATTATTTAATCGTATGCTTTCTTCTTCAGAACTATTTGAATCATATTCATAACTGGATGAGTAACAACAAAGCATCTTCTCCGAATCTGAAGCCATTGTTTTGATTCTCGAGCAAGGCAAGACGTCTTGCCGTGACACCACGAACAAGGGTGCGGGACGTTCTGAAACTGGCCACTTCCGGTTTCACATTGAAGTACTTTTTAGACACTTTAAGTCATTTTTATTGGTGTTTTGCATTTGACTAAAAATATCATACTGTGTGTTTTGGGTATTTTAGATGCTATAAAACGTTTTTCTGATGTCAGTTACGAAACAAAAAAGTGACGTTGGTTGTCCTTTAAATAGAGGCAATATTCAAAATCAACCGCCTTGGGTCAGATTTGGCCTGCTGCGTCGTTTTATATGGCCCCACAAAAGCAAATTTTGAAATTTTAATTGTTCTGGTGTTTATTGTTATTTTAATTGTAAAGTGTCCTTGGGTGATTTGAAAGGCGCTTGTAAATTACAGGTATTCTTATTCTTATTAAATAAAATTAAAGTCTATTGGAATGAAATTTTTCCTCTTTGTTTTTAAGTACAGCAGATTTTTTTCCATCTACTTCAAGTAGATTCGATTTTTCAAAATGGCAGTTCAGTTGTATTTAACTTACATATAGTCAATATTCAAAAATCAACTGCCTTGGGTCAGATTTATAAGAATATAATAATGCATTTTATTTTAAGCGCCTTTCAAAGCTCTCAAGGACACTTTACAGTCACAGACAAGCATAGGTACTATAATATATAAAATACAATTACAAATAGAATACAAGCAATAAAATACAATTATAAATAGAAACAAGAGACAGAGCTACACAGAAAATACAATTTTAAAATGTAGAAGATTAAGCTTTGGCCTACTACGTCATTTTATATGGCCACACAAAAGCCAAACAAGCATGTAAAACTCTGATCCAATTTTTCAAATTGTCAGCACAGCTGTCCAAGCCAAAAACTGCGAGATTATATATATATATATATATATATATATATGTATATATATATATATATATATATATATATATATATATATATATATATATATATATATATATATATATATATATATATATATATATATATATAAAGAGGTTGACACTTTTGGTTCGAAAAGCTCCTCTGTGTATTATTAACATAGTCCATTGTTAGCGTAACACAACAACCCTATGGAGGTAAAACTTGTCTCCAAGAATGACGCCAACGCCATTGCAATAATTTGGACTAACTCAATTCAGTTTGGCACGTAAGCTTCGAACTTACGCCTCACTCTCAACAGTGTTTGTTTTTATGAGTTTCCATGAAGGAACTAAAAAAAGAAACAAAAACAAACCTATGCGAAGCTAGCGAAACGCGTTAAAGTCTGACGGGCAGGAGTCAATCTCAATCCATCATTTGTGTCACGACCGCTTTCGGGGCTTCACTTACCGCGATTGTCCGCCATCACGGGTGTGACGTGCTGCCCACGTTAAACACCAATTTGGAAGAAGTGCCTCTTCAAAGTCGTTTTCTCCTCGCGTGTCTTGTTTAAAAATGTTTCGTCACGTGCGTTACGCGATTTTTTTTTGTCTCCCTTCGACAGACTCGTCTTGGTCCCGCCTCCTTATTCCATATTGGCCAATGGGAGCACGTTTTTAGGGGACGTGGGCGGGACGCGGAAGAGGCGTTGCCCACGACAACAAGCGGCCATGTGCGCGCGTGCGCGTGTACTCCAGTGTGAGAAATAAAGGCGCGTTCCTGACTTCCTGGAATTCCACGTTTGTGTCGGTTTGTGTGTGTGTGTGTGTGTGTGTGACGTCGGAGCACGGAAGACCCCCAAAAAGTGTGCGAGGGAAAAAAAAACATGGAGGCGGATTGCTGCCATAAACACTTGATTAAAACACGACACTGATCATAACGTGATGTTATCATGTGATCAACTATCACGTCCAATATAAATTTGACTTTTAGCTTAAAAAAACAGGAACTATTTCGTTCAGGACACTGGCGGAGTCTTTTTTTCCTGATTAAAAAGTTATTAATTGCGCAACGATTGTGTCCAAAAGAGGTGGGAAACTCCTGTCACGTGAATTAACTGCAGTCTGTCTTCAGTTGCAAGGTTTTTTTTTTATGACTGACTTGCTTGAAACTTCGACAAGTCTGCACTTGACTCGGATTGAAAGTGCGTGACTTGCCCAATTGTTACCCTGCGTGCCTGTTTACAACCGAAAAGCCGCATTTTCAACACAATAGCCCGTTTGTTTTTAGCGTTGAACGTTTTTCAAACAATAATTATCATCTTAAACTTCATCCCGTAGCTATACCTCCACAAACAATAGCTAAAGTAGATTAATTTACAGCTTTGTCAACGAGTTACTAGTGAACGAAGCTTTTGAATTAAGCAAAGGCAAGTCCAGATGACGCCTATTTTAGAAAAAAATCAACAACCACAAAACGAAATTGCCAATGTGTTGTCCTAACTGAGTTGCTCAAAAAGGAACGTTTTCCTCTTCCAAACCGTTTACGACTCCCACCGAGCAAAACGCCGTCGCATAACTAAGGAGGGCGCGTCAAATACAAAGCAACAAAGCCGAAGGACCAGCCAAGTTCAGGCGGTACTGTAAGTGGCCAGCAGATGGCGCCAAAAGCAACACTCGGTCATTAAAAAGAACGAATAAAACTCACGGATGAACTCGAAAGAGACCATCAGGGACCTTTGCGCGGATGACATTTCTCAATTTCTTGTGGCTCCTCTCGTGGTAAAATTCCCATCAAGTCATCGCAACTTCCTCACGGGGATCAAATTGTTGCGTGACCAAGATACAACGAAGCGGTGCCAGGCTGACCGACGCACGCACACCCTGCTGTCATCTGATTGGCTGTCACTCACGGTGCAGATGATCTTGTGGTCAGACGGAAAACAACGCACTGACAATGTCATTTATTAAAATTGTAAGAGGAGAAAAATAAAAACAATGTCCAGTCGAAACAAAATTAAATTTTTGTTGTGACAATGTCATTTAGCACTCCCCCCTTTCCATCATTACTTCCTTCCTCCTAGCTGGCTATCTATTAGCTATCTATCCAGCGAGCCGGTTATCTATTAGATGTCTGTTGGCTAGCTGGTTATCTGGCTATCTATTAGCTATCAGGCTAGCTAGCTGGATATCTATTAGCTATCTGTCCAGATAGGTGGCTATCTATTAGCTAAATAGTATTTTGTTTTTCTACTTCTTTCTTTCCTTTCCTCTTCATTTCATAACTTTCCTGCTGTGTTATATCTGGGTAGAGTGAACGCTGGCGTGAATGACTGCCGCTGCTCACCCACACACAAAAAAAAAAAAAAAATCTTATCCCGTGACTGTAAAGAGTTTTGAAAGGCACTTAAAAATCAAATGAATTATTATTATGGCTATCTTACTTGTAGCTATCTATTAGCTGGCTAGCTAGCAGACTACCTATTAGCTAGCTATCTTACTATCTATTAGCTAGCTGACTACCTATTAGCTAGCTTTCTTTTTATTTGAGTTATCCCGGGTTGAGTGAATGCTGGCGCATGTGGCTGCCGCTGCTTACCCACAGAAGAACTAATCCTGTGACTGTAAAGTGACAGAGAGTTTTGAAAGGCGCTTAGAAATGAAATGTATCATTTATAAAACTAATGTCCAGTCAAAACAAAATTAAATTTGTTGTTTTTATTGGCGAATGTTTTTGTCAATTTGTGTATGATAGGACAGTCACAAAAAAATGGAGACAAGTCTGTCAATCATGTAGACGGGAGAAATTTCCAATTTCTCTCACAACGGTTACAGCAAACCCATTTTAGTTTTTTTTCTCTCCTTTTAATAAGTGACCCCTTGATAAATACACTGCTTTCCTTTGTACATTCTCAAATCGGAAAAAAAAAAATGCATAATGCCATTAGTTTGGGTACAAAAATAAAACCTGAATGAGCTTCATCATGGGGTGGTTTGTGTCTTTTTTTGTCAGACAACACACAAATTCCAAAAAAAAAAACAAACAAAAAGAACCACAAAAATGGGAAATTGGGGTGTTGGGGGGGCTTTTAGACCTAATTTGAGAATGAATTTGAAATTCAGAGCCTTTACGTGTGGCTTTTATTTGGGAATTTATTTGGGAATAAAGTTGGGCTATTTTGAGAAGTGTATACAGTGATACCTCGGTTTACGAACCCCTTGGCTTACAAACGTTTCGGTTTACAAACGTTACATTAATGAAAATTTATGAAAATTGTCATACAAACTTTTTTCATACACAGAGCTGCCTCAATGAATGATGTGTCGTTCACGAACAAGCTAGTTCTTCTAACAACAAAATGGCAGCCGACTGTTTTTGTCCTCTATTCCCCGCCTCCAGTCTTCGGTTAAAGCCACGTGATTGGTCAAGAACGCAGCAGTGAGGGTGGGTGGTTTACACATTAAAGAAACAGGCAGACGACAGTGAGAGTTTCAACTTTGATAATTCAAAGGCAGAGTGTAGACTGCAAGGTTAAAATATCCCATCAATCAGACTGCACAAACAATCCGCATAAGCCATCTGTATACTTGATGCAAAAAGCTATCAACCCAGCTAAACAGAACACAATTGATGAGGAACTAGATAAAATTATCACAGAGAAAGAACCTACATGGGATCATTCCTCAAGATGGTGAAAGAAGAAGGTTACGTTCCTCATCAAGTGTTTCATGCTTATGAAACCGGCCACTCCATTCCATCAAGCCATCAACGAAAGCTAAATAAAACGACTTTATTATACAATACAGTTTATTTCTTTAATTATAATACCGCAGCACATTTATTATGCATAAAATAAGGTATATTATGTGTAATTTTAAGGCTTAGAAAATTAGAAAGTAGAAAAATGTTTTATGGGGACCTGGGAACGGATTATTCTCATTTTGAATACTTTCCTATGAGAAATTATTTTTTGGGATACACACTTTTCGCCTTACATACTGTCTGGGAACCAATTAAGTTCGTAATCCAAGGTATCACTGTAATTTTTTAAGCACCAAAAAACATGTTTTTTTTGCCAAACACCCCCCAAGTGTTTACTTTGAGGAAAAAAAATGAAACCCAATTGTTGAACAGCACATTGAGCAAAAAAAAAAAGGCCATACATATAAAAGTCGAGACAGTAAAAAAAAAGGTTATCGTGTACTCATCCTGAAAATAATTGCCCCAAAACCAAATAATCCTCCGGACATTGTGTCAGTCTTACAAGTCCAACCAGCAAATAAAATAAATCAACAGGAAAAAAAATGTACCTCTTTAACAAGAACAACCCTTCTGAGCTCTGTTTTTCGGCCACTGCCATTTTTTTGGGTTGCATTTCTTTCTCTCGAGATTGGAACAACGGTCATCACTCATCCTGCCAAAAACAACGAGAGCAAAACCACCGGCACCCAAAACAACTTCCAACCAAGTCCATGTGTGTGTGTGTGTGTGTGTGTGCACGCACCGTGTGTGTGTGTGTGTCTCTCTCTCTCTCTCTCACAACATTATACGGTGCGCAACCACCCAGAACGGTGACGTTCGGCATCTCGGCACTTCCAACGTCCGTCTGAAGGCGTTCACCCCCGTCTTCGTTTTGGTGGATTTTCAACTCCCTTTTGTCAATTTCAACTCTTTTTCCATCCGTCAGGCTTCATGTTGAGATTTTGTTTTTGGAGACTCGGATACACACAGAGCAAAAGAGAGTGTGAGAGAGAGAGGGGGGGGGAGGGCGTTCGGTGGAGGGATTAAAAGAGAGAGAACGAGTGTTGTAATCGATCCGACATTGGCGGCGTTTCGCATAGGTTCGACTTCAGCCCATCTCTTTCCATTGCCGGTAAAAGTCTGCGATGTTCTTCAGTTCCATCCCTGCTGAAGTCGCCGCCTGGACGGCAGACTGTCAAAATAAAAGAATAAAATAGAATAAACATTTGAAATGATCCTATATGAGCTTAAAGGACAACAGACACCTCCGGACAAGTTGTGTCCATAATTTGTAAAATCACTTTAAATGACTTCTACTGAGCGTATTTTACAAAGATTCCACCGCATATAGCTATATTTTACGTTTTAAGACTCGCGCTGAATATTCAGGAAGTCTTGTTTTTGAGTTGGTGACGATTCCTGACGTGACATGTCTGGAACGACCCCTGACTGAGAAAGCGACACACAATGCATTTTGGGTACCTTGTTTGGTCTGAAAACTTCGTGTTGATGGCAAAATTAGAAGGAAAAACCATAAATAACGCCATGGTGAATCGTTGTGTGTTGCATCAAGACTACTGTTTGATACTAGTTGACACAACACTATCACACAAATCAGCCCATTTCCAACGGAGCTTGGGCGCCATCTTGTGCATTTTCTGGGACGCTACATTTCAGTCCAGATGCCTCAAAATGATACAGGAATGCCTTCTTTAATCGATTGCAAACATGTATGCTTTCCTCTTCAGAACTATTTGAATCATATTCATAACTGGATGAGTAAAAAGAAAGCATCTTCTCCGAATCTGAAGCCATTGTTTTGATTCTAGAGCAAGGCAAGACGTCCTGGCGTGACGTCACAAACAAGGGGGCGGGACCTTCTGAAATTCGCCATTTCCAAGGTCATTTTGAAGTAGTTTTGGAACACTTTAAGTCATTTTTATTGGTGTTTTGCATTTGACGAAAAAGATCAGCCTGCGTGTTTTGAGTATTTTAGATGCTATAAAAAGTTTTTCTGATGTCTGTTAGGCACCAAAAAAATTGTGTCGGTTGTCGTTTAAACAGGACATTTAGAGAAAAAAAACAGTCAAGCACTTGAGAGAAAAAAAAAGGTTTTGGAGTGCTTGAATAAAAAAAAAAGTCAATAAAAATTGGTTTTGGAGTGATAACGGGAGACAAAAAGTTATTTTAAAAAAGTATTAATTAAATTAATGATTAATTAAAAAAAAGATTTTTCACCCCAAAAAATATTACAGAAGAATTTTTTTCATTGATTATTATTTTTATTATTATGATTATTGTGATTATTATGATTATTATTTTTTGGGGGGGTAAATGGGGACCCAACCTTCATTGCTGCAGAGCGTTCACACAGTTGGTCCACCGGATGTCCGGTGAGAAGAGTGACCATGCCGGCTGTGTCATCGTCGATGCTCTGGGAAACTGTGAGCTGACGGCAGCTGTCCACCATTTTGTACAGATGCCTATAAGACACGGAGACACAAGAAACAGAGAGAGACAGAGAGAGACAGACAGACAGAGAGATCTATATAATACAATACATTTCATTTTTAAGCGCCTTTCAAAACTCTCAAGGTATATAGATATCGAGATATAGACATATACAAATAGAGATATATCGAGATATACGTATAGAGATAGGGAGGTATAGAGATAGAGAGATATAGAAATTACAGAGATAGAGATAGATATAGAAATAGAGACATATAGAGATATGGATATAGAGAGATAGAGATATAGATCGATATATAAAGAGATAGATATATATGGAGAGATATAGAGATATACATATAGATAGATATAGAGATATACAGATATGGATATAGTGAGATAGAGATACAGAGAGAGATATATATACAGAGATCTAGAGATAGAGATATATATGGAGAGATATATAGAAATAAGAGACAGAGATATATATGGAGAGATATATAGAAATAAGAGATAGAGATATAGAAATAGAGATATAGATAGAGAGACAAAGATATAGATATAGAGGGAGATATAGAAATAAGAGATAGAGATAGAGATATAGAGAGATAAAGATATAAATATAGATAGATATACATATACAGATAGAGAGATGCATTTCGGGAGATAGAGATATACATATATAGAGAGATAGAGAGACACAGAAATAAGAGAGATATAGAAATAGAGATATAGAATATAAATATAGAAATATAGATATAAATAGAGAGAGATAGAGACATAGACAGAGAGATATAGATATAGGGATATAGATAGAGATATTGTGATATCGAGATATAGAAATAAGCAATAGAAAGAGATATAGAGATAGAGATATAGATATAGAGAGATAAAGATATAAATATAGAGAGATATAGAGATATAGATATAGATATACAGATAGAGAGATGCATTTCGGGAGATATAGAGATATACATATATAGAGAGATAGAGAGACACATAAATAAGAGAGATATAGAAATAGAGATATAGAATATAAATATAGAGTTATAGATATAAATAGAGAGAGATAGAGACATAGAGAGATCTAGATATAGGGATGTAGATAGAGATATTGTTATAACGAGATATAGAAATAAGCGATAGAAAGAGATATAGGGATATAGATATAGAGGGAGATAGAGAGATATATAGAGGGAGATAGAGAGATATATAGAGAGATATAGAAAGAGATATAGAGAGTTCACCGAGTTTCAGCCATATGTATTGAAGTTGACAATGTTACAATTGAGACCGTGTCTGCAAATGCGGCGAGAAAAAAACCCAAAAACAAAACGAGTGACGTGACCTACCAAGCATCCAAGTCCTGGCGTTTTAATTTATCCCTTTCAAAACTTCTTCCAGATTCCCCCTGGCATCGGATGTACCTGCACCATGAACGAGGCATTAGAATCAAGAAGTCCCGATGCAGCACAGGTGTTAAAGGCAAAGCCCCGGGGGCCAAGTCTGGCCCATCACATCATTTTATTCGGCCCGCGAAAGCCAATCAAACATGGGAAATTCCATTCATTATGTTTGCTGAAGTGTTGGAGTAAAATTGTATATATCATGTAGTCACATTATATTCGTAAATTAGTTGCTCAGTATTATCCAAGTTACTTTCACACGCACATAGCTTTTTATCTTTATCTCTAGCCATACTGACTCTCAATAACAGAATGTGCGTGCAGACACAATAATAGAATGTCTCCTTGAACAGTCTCCTGCTTATCTCAAAATATGCTTGTTTGAGATCACAAAAGGCCTTTTCTGCCTCAGGAGTCATTTTTTTCTTTTTCTAAATTATCCCGCGGGCCTGATCCAACCTACTGGGGGGCCGATTCTGGCCCGCGCGCCCTATGTTTGACATCCCTGGTCTATATCGACCAATGTTTTTTTTTTCTTTTTTTTCCCACAAATTAAACCCTCAATCTTCTGATGTTGACATTTATCACACATTTCAATGGTAGTTTTCACAACATCAATTTTCAAATGCAACAAATTAATTCAAATTTCAAAACATCATTATTTTTACACTTTATTTTTCGTCTCTCTCTTTCCCGATATAAAATGTAAATTTTAACTCACGTTACCCTCTGAAATCTAAAAATTGATACTTTGGGACTTTTCCGGACCCAACCCGCATTTCCCTGTTTGAAAATGCGGTTCGTGTCAAAATAATTTTGGCAATTTTCTTGCCTTCCGGCACTTCTCTTTTTTACAACCATACGGCCATAATATGCTAAATTTGCCCTTTGCCCAATTGTGATATTTTAATAACGTTTTAATTCAGCCAACATCTCTTTCAGAATAAGGTTATTCACCTCTTTTAATCAACGTCATTTCGGCACCTCAGATCGAAGACAGTTTGATTTTCAATGTCCGAGTAGGACTGACCACATTCCAACACTTCGTCCATCAGAAACAAGTGTGTTGTCAACTTTTATACATTCGGGACACCCCTAAATACCAAACCAAAATTTCAAATTGTCGCATGTAAAACCACAATAACAGTCATCATTCTTGACTTCATACCTGTTGCCTTTCCGAAACTCCGACTCGAGGAAGCGGATGCCATCTCGGGCGCCGGCATTCTCCTTTTTCAGGCGGTCTAGTCCGTCGATGACTGAGATGAGACACAAAGACCACATGAGCTTCACGCTAGCTAAATATTACCCATTGCAGGCATTTCAAACAATTATTTGCAGTGGGAGATTCTGATCTGAATCCACTTCAGTGATCCCAGATTGACGATTAACCAGCAATTGAGCATTTACCAACTTTTAACGCAACACGGCCATTTTTTTTAAAAAGCTTTTTGTTCTGCGTAATGGCATGCATATTTTATCCTGAAATGGCAGCGAGCGGGAGCGCCGACCTGTTCTGGGGATGATTATGATGAAGCAGCCGCTGGCGGCGAGATTTCGGATGAGGCTCAGGTGCTGGCAGAGGGCGACGGCATCGGGCACCAGGTAGGGCGACATGGACGACTGCGCCTTGGGCTGCTGAAGGCTGCCTTCCAGTTGGGACACCTCCAACTGCCAGAGCGCAGTCAAAAAAAAAAACAAAAAAAAAGGCACAGCAATGATGGCGACAAGACAGGATAGATAGCCTAGCTAGCTAGCTAGCTCGATAGATAGATAGCTCAATGGCGAGCTCCATAATTGGCTAGTCTTGATGGCTCGATAGATAGCTAGCACAGTAGATAGCTAGCTCGATGGTTGGATAGTTAGCTCGATAGATAGCTTGATAGATTGTTTGCTCAATGGCTCAAGAGATAGCTAGCTAGCTCCATAGCTAGCTAGCTAGCTAGCTCAATGGCTCGATAGATAGCTAGCTCAATGACACGATAGCTAGCTAGCTCGATAGCTAGCTAGCTCGATAGCTAGCTAGCTCAATGGGCCGATAGATAGCTAGCTCGACAGATAGCTAGCTCGATGGCTCGCTAGCTCAATGGCTCGATAGATAGCAAGCTCAATGGCTCGATAGATAGCTAGCTCGACAGATAGCTAGCTCGATGGCTCGCTAGCTCGATGGCTCGATAGATAGCTAGCTCAACAGATAGCTAGCTCAATGGCTCGCTAGCTCGATGGCTCTCCAGCTCGATAGCTAGCTACCTCCATGGCTCAATAGCTAGCTAGCTCCATGGCTCGATAGCTAGCTATATCAATGGGTTGCTAGCTAGCTAGCTAGCTCGACGGCTTGCTAGGCCCATGGCTCGATGGCTAGCTAGCTCCATGGCTCGATAGCTAGCTCCATGGGTCAAAAGCTAGCTGGCTTGAAAACTAGCTACCTTGATGGCTCGAAAGCTAGCTCGCTCGATGGCTCGAAAGCTAGCTAGCTCGATAGATAAAAATGACGTGGTTATACCTGGAGTCGCAGCTGAGCCATATCTCGCATCAAGCGATTTCTTCGGGCCTCCTCTTCGGCCTACAACAACAAAAAGCAAAAGCGCTCGTCAACGTGTTAAGTTGTTTTTTTTTTTTTTTTTTTTTTTTTTGGAAGAATATAAACCTCTGGTATTGAGTGGATTTTTCTTGCCTTGAGCTTGTACGTGGCCTTGTCTATTTATCTATAGTTTTTAATTATTCAGATTGTAGTTCATTTGCCAATGAGGCTTGTTAAACATGGAGGAAAATTATTTTTTTCTTTGCACAACTCCACACACGATCTTAAAAATTATCTTTCCTACATCAGGATGACTGGAAACACTCCCCCCAAATTCGTACAATGTTTTTAATGAGGAAAATAACTAGTACATTCCACTCCCAAAAAATGTACTGAAATTCCAATTGAAGAGTTTGTAGACGTCGATGCTAAATTCCTCGCATGCCTGGTCCCTCACCATTCGGAATTGGGCCTTGGCCTGCTGCAGCAGGTTGTCGTCGGTTTGCGACTGGCTGACGCTGGTAAAGATGCCCGCCTCCGGGTTGAAATGCAGTACGTTACCCTGGAGACTGGTGAGGAAGTGGCCAAAACTGCGAATGCAACACACACGCACCACGCACTGGGGGTGGCGGAGGGACAGAGAGAGACAGAGTTAGAGACAGAAACAGAGAGACAGAGAGAGACAGCGAGAGAGAGAGAGACATAGAGAGAGAGAGAGAGAGAGAGAGAGAGAGAGAGAGAGAGAGAGAGAGAGAGAGAGAGAGAGAGAGAGAGACAGTGAGAGAGAGACAGCAAGAGTGAGACAGAGAGAGCGACAGAGACAGCGACAAAGAGAGACAGAGGGACAGAGGTACAAACGGAGACAGAGTGACAAACAGACAAAGACAGAGAGAGACAGAGTGACAAAGAGAGATAGAGGTACAAACGGAGACAGACAGAGGGACAGAGAGACAGAGTGTGAGAGAGAGAGAGAGAGAGAGAGAGAGAGAGAGAGAGAGAGAGAGAGAGACGGAGGGACAGAGACAGAAACAGAGAGACAGAGAGAGAGAGAGACAGAGACATAGAGAGAGAGAGAGAGAGAGAGAGAGAGAGAGAGAGAGAGAGAGAGAGAGAGAGAGAGAGAGACAGTGAGAGAGATACAGCAAGAGTGAGACAGAGACAGCAACAGAGACAGCGACAAAGAGAGACAGAGGTACAATCGGAGACAGACAGAGTGACAAACAGACAAAGACAGAGAGAGACAGAGTGACAAAGGTACAAACGGAGACAGACAGAGGGACAGAGAGACAGAGTGAGAGAGAGAGAGAGAGAGAGAGAGAGAGAGAGAGAGAGAGAGAGAGAGAGAGAGAGAGAGAGAGAGAGACGGAGGGACAGAGAGAGAAAGACAGAGGGACAGAGAGAGAGACACAGTGACAAAGAGACACAGTGACAAAGAGAGACAGAGGGACACAGAGAGACAGAGGGACAGGTGGAGACAGACAGACAGAGGGACAGAGAGAGAGACAGTGACAGAGACAGAAAGACAGAGAGAGACAAAGGAACAGAGAGAGGGAGACGGTGACAGAGACAGAAAGACAGTGAGAGATAGAGAGAGACAAAGGAACAGAGAGAGACAGAGAGATACAAAGACAGAGAGAGACAGAGAGAGACGGAGAGTGACAGAGGAACAGAGAGTGACAGAGGGACAGAGAGAGACACAGTGACACAGAGAGACAGAGGAACAGGTGAAGACAGGCAGACAGAGACACAGACAGAGGGACAGAGAGACAGTGACAGAGAGAGATAGAAAGACAGAGAGAGATAGAGGGAGAGAAAGAGAGACAGACAGAGACAGAGAGACAGAAGACTTATGACAAACATCCGAAAGGTATTTGACATACTGTCTTGTATTTCCCCCACAAAAAAAAAAAAAAATGAAGTATTCCGACACGCCGTTGTCACCGTGCAGTGCATACGACGCCTAGTCTGCCTCGTACCTCCTGTAGCGGACTGAGGGAGGCGCCCCGGTGGGAAAAATCCAGGCGGCGGTGGGCAACGGCGAGGGCGGGCAGGTGCCGCAGCGCCACATCCTCGGGCAGCAAAAGCGTCTGGACCAACGCCGGACGCTCGCATTCCCCCAGCAGCTGCGTCACGTCCGGGTTCAAGTCAGCTTCTGCAGAGCGTAGCGATAGCATGTCGCTATCACAACAGGGGGACCGGAAAGGCGTCGTTACTCTCCCCCGCCCCCGGTAGCGTAGCCGCTAACTCACCAGCTTCAAGCATCTTGGTTCCATCTGGCAGCAGGTTGAGAAGCACGGAAAGACGGTTCCAGAGACTTTGGGAACTCTGCGCGCACATGAGAATGATGTCCGTGTTGGTCCTGAGCCAGTCGATGAAGACTTTGACCACTTGGATCAAACCCTGATTGGTCAGGATCTCCAGTTTCTCAAGGAGTGTCTTCTCGCTGTGAGCCGACGGGGCGCTGCGTTGGCTTTCTTCGGAGTCAGAGTCCAAATCTGCCGGAGAAATTGTGGAGAAATTTGTACTTCACAGCAGCAAAGTGATGAAAGTAAGAGGAACGGAAAGGAAGAAGTAGAAAGAAAACACAGGAGCTGTTGTGAAGGCAGCCACTCTCGCGGCGCCATCTTGAAGTAAAAAAAAAAAAAGACAGTCATTCAATCTTAAACACTTTCTGCACTCCCCTTTGTTGTATGATGCTAATAATAATACATTTCATTTATAAGCGCCTTTCAAAAGTCTCAAGGTCACTTTACAGTCACAGGATAAGTTTTCCGTGGGTGAACAGCGGCAGCCACACGTGCCAGTGGTCACTCAACCCGGAGGTAAATAGATAGAAAGCGATCTAGCCAACTAGTAGTTAGCTAATAGATAGCCAACAGATAGATAGCTTGACAACTAGCCACTTAGAAAGCTATATAGCTAATAGCTAGCTAGATCGTTAGTTAGCTAATGCACTGAATGTCACTATTAAATACACAGATAGAAAGCTAGCTAGCTAGCCAGCCAGGAGATAGCTAATAGATAGCCAACAGATAGCTAGCTACATAGCTAGCCACTTAGCGCTGGTCAGACCTCCGGCAATGTTTTTTTCCCTTTCACGGGGTGGGGGGCAGCATTTGCCTTATGTCCATGTTAGCAGCTTCAGCTGTTGTTATAGCGCTATATAAATCAATCAAAGTATGTATTGTATTGCATTTTGAACATCTGCCCCCATATCAAGCTCAGATAACTCCAGACCCATATAACTTAGGAATTAACTTGTTTTCTGCTGAAAGAAGAGCGTCTGAAGTTTCTAACGCTGTATTGAATGTTTATGTAGTCCTAAAAGTCAATATTCTCTGGGTCTTGAAATTTGAGTGAAAATGACAAAAACCCTGGCACTGGAGCGGACACAATTTGCACATGTCTGGCAGTGAATGAGTTAAGATCCTTTAAATCAGTTATATGTGGTTATCTGATAAAAAATGTTGTAAGCCATGTTAAATTTCTTTACTTTGTTTGATGTGTTGGCAAGTTTCACTCAAGATGCCCTCCATCTTTGACCTTACGCCCCTCCTTTTATGTATTACAGTAAAGTCTCGTTATATCGATATCGGATATATCGATAGTCCCGGTTATATCGATACTGTTTCTATGCACGCACGGAGAAAATTACATGCAAACAGGGTCGGATATATCGATAGTCCCGGTTATATCGATATTTTTTCGGACTCCCTTGAATATCGATATAACGAGACTATACTGTATATTGCATTTTGAACATCCGCCCCCATTTCAAGCTCAGATAATTCTAGAACCACATAATTTAGGAATTAACTATTTTTTTTTTGGATGAAAGAAGAGCGTCTAAAGTAAACACTGTATTGAATGTTTATGTTGTCCTAAAACTCAATATTCTTGTGGTTCCTGAAATTTGAGTGAAAATGACAAAAACCCTGGCACTGGAGTGGACACTTTTTTTGCACATTGTCTGGCAGTGAATGAGTTAAAAGGCCGCTTGACCTTGAAAATACTTTTGACAAAAAAAAAAAATGGCGGCTTACCGTTTTGGGTGATCCCATTGGGGGTATTCTGGTTCACATCGCAGGGTGGGTGAGTGTCAGCGGAGAGGCTCTCGTGGGAGGGGTCGCCGGCTGCCGACTCGGTGACCCCGGCGGAGGCCGCTTGAGGCCTGAGCAACATGTTGCTAAAGGTCGGCGCCAGGCGGAAGCAGCGCTTCGCCTGAAAAAGCTGCGACGACATGGCCTGGAGGTTGCTGCTGATACTGGCGTCACCAACGGCCTCCAGGGGCCCGTTGGTGACAGGAAGCGTTTGGCCGCCGGCCCCCTTGGCGGCGCTGCCGTCGTCGTCTTCCTCGCCGTCTCTCCGGTCGCGGTTCTTGGCTTGGTTGCGCTGGCAGTTTTCCGCGTCGCCCATGTCCTCCAGGTCCGAGCGGGATTCTTGGCTGTTCATGTCCGAGTCCGTCTCCACGTCGAAAGCCGTGCCCCCTTCCTCTTCTTCCTCCTCCTCGGAGCCGCTTCCCCAGCAGCCATCTTTTAATTCCTTCCGCTGGGGGGCCGGATCGGGCGGCGCGGAAGGCGACGGGCAACCGGCGGACGCCGGGCGTTCTATCGCCGCGGAGACCTCCTCCTCTTCCTCATTATCTTCTTCGTCCTCGCTCTCAAATCCCTCGCTCAGGTCACTTTCATCCTCGCCGCTGCGGTCCTTGCGGCGTCGGCGCATGCGCGACAGGCGGGTGTATTTCTTCTTCTGCTGCTTTTGTTTGTCCTGGTCTGACTTTTGCTCATCCTTCGTATCCAAAGTGGCGTCCTCTTCCTCATCTTCTCGCTCCAGGGAACCGTTCTGCAGAGGACGCTCGGTCAGCCCGTCTGCTGTGTGCTTCAAGTCAAGGTCGTCTACGAAAGAAGAAAAACAAGACAATCGCAAGAACTATCAAAAATTAGAGGGTTGATTTAATGCCACCTACAGGACTGGAGTGGAAATGCACTTTTCAGAAAGACAACTGAGAAAGCAAGAAAAAAAAAAAAATAATAATAATTTTAATAATAATAATAATTATACATTTCATTTATAAGCGCCTTTCAAAACTCAAGGTCACTTTACAGTCACAGGATATTTTTTTTTTCTGCGGCAGCCACACACGCCAGCGTTCACTCTAGCCGGAAGTAACTCAAATGGAAAGCAATCTAACTAGCGAGTGAAAAGATAGCTAATAGCTAGTGAAAAGATAGCCAATGGCTAGCGAATAGATAGCTAATAGCTAGCACAGGGGTCGGGAACCTATGGCTCGCGAGCCATATATGGCTGTTTTGATGATTGCATATGGCTCGCCGATAAATATTACATATTATAATACATATTGTCGTTTTTTTACTCATTCATGTCCCGTTGGGGCTGCAGTTGGCGGAAAGCGCAATTTTGATTGGATGACACTGACCTAGAATGGCCGAAAGCGCCATGTTGATTGGATGATAGTGGCCGTCATGTTGAAATAGGTAAACGCCCCTTTAAATGAGCCCAACTTGTGCACTTCAGCGTAAATGTACCGGAGCATTAGAGGAGAGAAAATGTTCTGATTCTAATTTGCAATGAAACAATACCATCGATGAAACAGTCGAATGTCAGTGACATTTTAACAAGCCCCATGTTAACGTTAGCATCGACATACTTCTGCGAGAAGTCGATTGCAGATAGCAAGCGTGGAAGCTTATGAGCCGTGCGCAGGCTAGCTAGCAGTAACTTCGCCTCTGGACCGGCAAATTGAATTTCATTCCGATCGTTTTCCTGGATTTTTACCAAACACGAGGAACGGAAAACCATCCATGTTAACGGTGAGTACTATCACAAAGTTATTTTAAATCATGCATTCTGATATTTTGTTGAAAAGTGGCCGCGCGTGCGTTTGTGTGCGCGCACGCGAGCGATTGTATGTGCGCGCGCGTGCGTGTGGCTCTCGCTGAAATACATTTCTAAATATTTTACTTTTATGGCTCTCAGTCAAAAAAGTTCCCGACCCCTGAGCTAGCAAATAGATAGCTAATACCTAGCAAATAGATAGCTAATACCTAGCGAATAGATAGCTATAGGCTAACAAACAGATAGCTAATAGCTAGCAAAATACACAGTGAACAGCTAGCAAATAAATAGGATGAGGTCATTAGCCAGGTTACAAATCTATCCGTTCATGGAAAGGACAACCAATTAAAATGTCTACGTTCTGTTGTTTTGTAGTTGTTGGTGCTTCAAATCAAGAAGACCATGTTTTACTAATGTATCACTTCAATTTGCATATACTCTCAATAGAAAGCTTGGCAGAGGGCTGAAGAAGTGCGTCTGTCATGAATGGCTACATCCCCTGCCGGCAGTAAAAGACAATCTTCCTGTGTTCGAGCCTTTTGTCACAGTGTGCGACCGAACATCTCTGACACACGCATACCAGAGTCGACAACAAGGTTGGAGAAACACCTGCTTTGATGGTATAGTTGCGTGAAATAGGCGGAGCTTAACCCAACTCAGTTGCTAAATCATTGCACTAGAGATGATCCCAGCGTCAAGTAATTTGGACCCTCACCTGTGGCGTCCGTGTTTAGCTGCGGCACCTGGCTCTCGGCTTCCTCCAGCTCAGCCTGCAGCCGAATGTTGACGTGGTTCACCAGATGGGAGAAGAGCGCTAGCGTGAAAGCGATGGAGGCACTGTACTGCTTTGAGCCTGCAACACAACCAAATTAAGTTAATAATAGTGACCTTGTACTGAGCATTTATTCACAAATTCACTCTTTTGTTTTCATTCGTTCATTTTTTTTTTTTTTGTGGAGTTCAAGACTTGCTATGGAATTTTCAGGATATTTTGTACAATGCACTAAACTACCACAAGGTGGCGCCCAAGCTAATGGGAAAGTGGCAAATGCATGAAGGAACTTGTGCTGACTGTTACACCACTGTTCATGTGTCACACACTTGATATTTTGCAATAAAATATTTTTATTTTACAGTAAAGTCTCGTTTTATCGATATTCTCGGGAGTCCGAAAAAATATTGATATAACTGGACTATCGATGTATCCGATCCTGCGCGCATGTAAATTTTCTCCTTACGTTCATAGAAATAGTATCGTAATAAGCGGTACTATCGATATAACCGATATCGATATAACGAGACTTTATTGTATTTATTTGTCTTTATATTTATTGAATTACTTATTTATGTATTTACTTATGAGTTGGTCCTTTATTCATGTATTTATTTGTTTATGTATTGTATTACTTATTTGTGTATTTACTTATTTGTTTATCCCTTATGCATTTCTTTTTTTATGTATTTGTTTACTAATTTGTTCATCATTTATTTATTTTTTCATTCATTTATTAACTTATTTATTTTTATATTTGTTTGTCTATTTATTTGTCAGTGTACTTGTCTATTTATGTACGTATTTGTCTATGCATTAATTTATTTGTTTACTTTGTTGTTTAGCATTTATTTATTCATTTATTTATTCATAAAGTTATACCCTTATTTATTTTATATTTGTTTGTCTATGTATTTGTATGTGTATTTATTTAATTACTTATGTAGTGTAAAGTCTCGTTATATCGATATTCAAGGGAGTCCGAAAAAATATCGATATAACCGGGACTATCGATATATCCGACCCTGTTTGCATGTAATTTTCTCCGTGCGTGCATAGAAATAGTATCGATATAACCGGGACTATCGATATATCCGATATCGATATAACGAGACTTTACTGTATTTACTTAATTGCTTACCCTTTATTCATGTATTTATTTTCTATTTGTTTAGGTATTCATTTGTGTTTATTTATTTGTTTATCTTTTATTTATTATCTAATTCTTCATTGATTTATTCATTACTTCATTCATTAACTTATTTATTTTTATATTTGGTTGTCTATTTATTTGTCTGTGTATTTATTTAATTACTATTTATGTTTTAACTTATTTGTTTATCTTTTATGTATTTATTTTCTATTTATTTATGTATCTGTTTGTGTATGTACATATTTATTTACTTATGTTTATCTTTTATTCATTATTTATTTCTTCATTCATTGATGAATGTATTTATTTTTATATTTGTCTATGTATTTGGGAATTTACTTGTTTTTTTATCCTTTATTTCTTCACTTATTTTTAATTTATTTCTTCATTCCTTTATTAGTATTCATGTTTATATTTGTTTGTCTATGTATTTGTTTGTAATTTCCTTATTTGTTTATCCTTTATTTTATCATTTATTTCTTAATTCATTTATTTATTCATTTACCCATTCATTTATTTATTTACCTACTTACCTATATTTATTATTTATTTACTGGGGAGCAGAGCCACGGTTGCGAATGCGCTGCCCAGCCATTTAACGTGCGAGAGAACAGTCATATTCATATTTAATAACAATAATAACATTAATAGCAACAATAACAACATCGGCTATGACAATATCAATAATCATAATAATAGGTTCTACCTCCTCTCTTGAGGCTGTGCACCACCATCAGGCAGGTGACCACCATCTTGAAGATCAGCGTGTCGGGCAGCACAGCACAGTAGGTGTCAGTGGGGTGTTGCTGCTGTTGCTGTTCGTCATCGTCCTCGCTGAGGGAGTGGCGAGAGGCGGCGTTATGGCCGCGTTGCGGCGTCGGCGTCACCGTCGGCAGGTAGAACAGCACCAAGTTAAAGTCCTCCAGAACCGACTGGCACAGGGAGGTCAACTCGGATTCCATCAGGCTGGGAAAATTGGGAAAATATTTTTTTTAGAGGGGTGGTCGAAAAGTGCAATAGTGGCAATCGGAGGTGGGGATAGTCTCACTTGTTCTTGGGCTGCAACAGACTCTGCAGATACATGAAGCTCACCAGGAGACGCTTGATGTCTCGGGATCTGTAAGAAACGCAATTATGACCATAAACAAAGCTAAAACATTGTACTTCAGCCGCTTGAAAACAAGCAGCAGAGGCCAGTTCCAGATGCTCACGACAACTTGAGTTCGGGTTACGGTCCATTTAGTTTGAATTGAATGCAGATTTCTGCTGTTGCTTAAGTGTAATGCGAGGTAACATGAAATTTCTGTTTCAGAAAAGAAAAAGCATGTTGGACCCCCGGGTGGAACTTAACAGTTTAAAAAAATAAACCAATAAATAAAATAAACATAACAATAATAATTAATAATAAAATAGAAAAACATTTTTTTGTGATGTAAAATAATCAACACTCCCAAAACTAAATAATAATAAATAGTGAATAAATAAATAAACATTATTTTTTGGGGATGTAAAATAATCAACACCACAAGAAAAAAGAATAAAAAGTGAACAAATAAATAATAATTAAAAAAATAGTAAATAAATATAAAAACATGTTTTTTGTGATACAAAATAATCGACCCCCCCAAAAAATAATGAATGAATAAATAAATAGTAAATAAATACCCATGGGTTTTCTCCGGGTCCTCCGGTTTCCTCCCACATTCCAAAAACATGCATAGCAGGCAGATTGAACACTTTAAATTAGGTGTGAGTGTGAGAGTGATTGGTTGTTTGTCTTTGTGTGCCCTGCCATTGGCTGGCAACCAATTCAGGGTGTCCCCCGCCTGGTGCCCGAAGACAGCTGGGATAGGCTCCAGCACCCTCCCACCACCCTAATGAGGAATAAGCAGTACTGAAAATGGATGGTTGGATAAATAAATATAAAAACATCTTTTTTTTGTGTGATATAAAATAATCAACACCCCTAAAAAAATAAATATTGAATGGTGAATAAATAAATAATTAAATAAATAGTCAATACATATAAAAACATGATTTTTGCGATACAAAATAATCAACACCCCCAAAAAATAATGAATATATAAATAAATAAAAATAGTAAATAAATATAAAAACATCATTTTTTTGTGATATAAAATAATCAACACCCCCAAAAAATAAATAACAATTAGTAGTGAATAAATACATTAAAAATTTAAGACAAATAAAAAGTAAATAAAGAAACAAATATAAATTATTTGATTTTTTATGATTATTTATGATACTAAATAATCAACACGCCTAAAAAATAAATACTAAATAGTGAATAAAAAATAAATAAATATATAAATAAGTAAACAAATGGTAAAAAAAAAAAAAACTTTTTTGGGTGATGTAAAAGAATCAACACCCCCCCCCAAAAAAAAAAAAAATAAGAAAAATGGAAATTGTAAAAATAATTGAATGGGTCAGCTAAACAGACAAAATGAAGACACTCACAATAAGCAGAGGTTCACATTAAAATAAGACACCAAACCGATTTGATGTATCTCATAATGTCAAATCGTTTTAAGGCACACAAACTTATGTCCCTCTAACAAGGACCATGATAAAAATTTCCCAACATATAATAAATACTGTAGATAATCCCGCCACAAGGCGAGCGTCCTCACCTCTGTCGGGATGGCGAAAGCTTTTTCATCTCCTGTTTCTTCACTTGCTGGTACATCTTGGCCGCTTTGTCAAAGAGGCGCTTCAGGTTTCCATAAGCGCCCTCGAAGGGGCTCTCGGATTGGATACTTTGGTGGGTGGGCAAAAACACAACAGCGAGGTGTCAATCAAGACGCGAGAAAGACACGATGGGGGCGGGAAGGGGGGGGGGTGCAACGTGTGGAGCGCCACTCACCAGCGTAGGTAGTAGTAAGTTGCTTCCACATTGTAGAACTTGCTTCCAGCTAACGTCCCCAGTTGATTGAAAGGCATCCCTGGAAAAAAAAAAGAGTTTTAACTTCTCAAGTTAAATGTTATCAAAGCGAATGTAGGGATGGATATCAAAATCGGACAATTTTGCGGCATTCTTGAGTTCTGAGTGTCAGTATTTTTTTAACTCATTCACTGCCAGACGGTGTGCAAAAATGTGTCCACTCCAGTGCCAGGGTTTTTGTCATTTTTACCTGAATTCCAGGACCCAGAGAATATTGAGTTTCAGGACTACATATACAGTCAATGCGGCATAATAAACATTAGACTATCTTCTTTTATAAGAAAAAAAAAAGAGTTAATTCCTAACTTATATGGGTCTGGAGTTGTAGGAGCTTGAAGTGGGGGCGGCTGTACAAAATACATTACAATACATACATATTGATTGATATAGCGCTTTAACAACAGTTGAAGCTGGAACAAAGTGCAAACAAAAAAAGCAAAACACTGCCCCTTGGTGGAAGGGAAAAAAAAAAACAATGCCAGAGGTCTGGCCAGCGCTGTATCACACCCAAGCAAGAAAAAAACAAAACTCGAACTAATTCAGGAATGGCGCTCTACGTCCTATTTTCAATTCCCGAATAAATTTGTGAATGGCAGTGAATGAGTTAATAATGGCTGCCTTGGTGAGGCGGTGCACTCACCAACGTGCGGCATGACGGACAGCGCCTGGTAGTAGAACCTCTCGGCCAGATGCTCCGCCTCCACGCCGGCCAGCTCGTTCTGGTAGCGCGCTGGAGACAAACGGCGACAACACAATTTGTTGACTTTGATAAGGACGGACGTTTTATTTGAAAACACAAAGTTTTAATGGACGGCAAATGAAAGTGACAAAGAATAGAAAGACGACAGCGAAATGAGAAAAGATGATTCACTAAACACAAAAAAAGGCTCGTAGGACTGCATGCTGCGCAAAAGGGATACAGGTCACGTTGTGGAGGGAATATATGAAAACAGAGACTGTTTATGTGCTGCTGTTTTGGTTAGCAAAATAATTCAAAGTACTAGCGATTTGCTCATGGTTGAATTTCCTCACTTGGATGATTTGTGTATTTTAGAAAATGTTAAAAAAAAAAAAAACTTATCTGGCTATAAAAAAAAAAAAAAATCACCCACTGAGTAGCCCACCAGACGAATTAGCATTAGCCAAACAACAGTATGACAGACGGCTAGATGGACGGACGCGGTACTTTCTCAGGGGGGGCCCCCTACCGAGATCACCAAGGTAGACCAGGCATCGGTGACAAGCCATCTGGGCCCACTCCATTTCCTTGGGGGAGGCCGACAGCGCCTTCTTCGGGCCTGCGGGTGACACGGAAACACCAATTTAACAGGTAGGACTTATTAATTCATTCACTGCCAGATAATGTGCAAGAATGTGTCCACTCCTGTGCCAGGGTTTTTGTCACTTTCACTATATTGAGTTTTCGGACTACATAAACATTCAATACAATGTTAGAAACCTTCAACTCTCCTAAGTTTTATGGGTCTGGAGTTATTTGAGCTTGCAATGGGGGTGGTTGTCCAAAATACAATACATACATATTGATTTTGAACTGCTTCATGTCACAAAGAGGGTACAGCAAGTGTGAATAATGAATGACTCTCTGTGTCTTTGTGTTCTCATATCTGTTATTTGTGCTATTTTGTAAATTTGTTTCATCCGCGTGTGGCTGCCGCTGCTCACCCGCAGAAAAAAATATCCTGTGACTCTAAACTGTCCTTGAGAGTTTTGAAAGGCGCTTAGAAATGAAATTGATTATTATTAATTATTATTACTATATAGCGCTTTAACAGCAGCTGAAGCTGTAACAAAGCGCTAACATGGACAAAAGCCAAATGCTGTACCCTAGTGGAAGGGAAAAACAGTGCCAGAGGTCTGACCAGCGCTTTATCGGCACCCCCGCAAGAAAAGCGAAAACCCAAGCAAATTCGGGAATGGCGCTCCACGTCATATTTTCAATTCGCTAATAAATTCTGGGATGGCAGTGAATGAAGTGGGTAAGAAAGAAAGATTCAGCTATCTATTAGCGAGTTAGCTAGCTTTTTATCTCTTTGAGTTAGTTCCAGGTTGAGTGAACGCTGGCGCGTGTGGCTGCCGCTGCTCACCCGCAGAAAAACGTATCCTGTGAAAGTAAAGTGGCCGTGAGAGTTTTGAAAGGCGCTTATTATTATTATTCAACCACATCTATACACTTGTCACAAAATGTTCATCGAAAAAAGCTAAATATTTTGTATTTAATCCCTCGACAACCCCCCCACTCTCCCTTTGCGCTCCAACCCGTCCATTTGCGACTACTGACCGATGAGTGGATCGGTCACATGTGTCCAGTCGATGCGATCCTGAAGCTCCAGCTGGTAGTGCGACTGGATGTAGAGCAGGAGGTGTTGGTAGAAGCCCACGCCGGCGATCAGGTGCGTGCGATAGGCGCACTCTAGGACGCTGCGGCTGTGGATGTGCTGAGAAGACACAAGTTGTCGTTTTTTAAAATGTAACTACACATGTATCCATCGCACATGAGAAAGGCTTTACCTTCTTATTGGTCTTGATAACCTGGATGACTTCGTAGTAAACCTTCCTCCACAGCAACTCCTCCGCCTTGCGGCCGTAATCCACTGGGTGCAGGAACATGAGTTTGACACACAGCTCCCTCAGCCTGAGCACAACCATCACAAAATGGAGGAGGAAAAAAAAAAGTACTTCTGTGAGGTTTGATGGACATGTAGCAGAGTTAAGCTAGCTAACCCTCCTGACATTTGAATGATTGTTCAATAAGTAGCACAAGAACTGTCACTAATTCAATAGTTCCTGTCATTTCATAAATAATGTTGGTTTCCTTTTTGTGAAGACATTTGGGAATTTGATGTCTGGTATCTACAGTGATACCTCAGCTTACAAACACGAACTTTTCGCCTTACGAACATTAAATTCGCGAGCATATAGTCTTGGATATCGAACTAGTTTTTGGCGGATGAACACCAAACCACGCGATCGAACAGCGCCACAGCGGATGGCGGATTAGTTTTCATCACCACCTTTCTTTGAGTGCAGACGTGGTTTGTTATCGAGGATACTTTTGCAATTATGGAACCAAAAAAGACCCCACCACAGGCTAGTGTTAAGCTGAAGAGCACACAAAAGAAAATTACGGTCAGAAGGAAATCATCGAAAAACACGAACGAGGTGTGCGTTTGTGTGACTTAACTGTCCCAGTACCATTACGCTAAGTCGACCATTGCTACCATCCATTGACAACTACCATCAGAAAGGTAATTAAAATGACTTTATTATACAGTGCAGTTTATTTCTTTTAATTACATTTCAATAGCACATTTATTATACATGAAATATAGTATATTTTATTTATTTAGGAGAAAATTATGTTTTATGGGGACCTGAGAACGGATTATTCTCATTTTAATGGTTTCTTATGGGAAATAAATGTTTGCAAGACAAACTTTTCACCCGACACACTTTCTGGGAACTATTTAAGTTCGTAAGCTGAAGTATCACTGTACTTGCCATCTTTTAGTTATCTAGCTAGCTAGCTATCTATTATCTATTATCTATATTATCTAGCTATCTATTATCTATTATTATCTATTAATAATAGAAAGATATTATTATCTATTATTATTATTATTATTATTAATACATTTCCTTTATAAGTGCCGTTAAAAACTCTCAAGGTCACTTTACAGTCACAGAATACGATTTTCTGTGGGGTGAGCAGCGGCAGCCACACGCGCCAGCCCGGAATAACACAAATAGATAGAAAGCTAGCTAGCTAGCTAATAGACAGCTAATGGATAGCGAGCTAGATAGCTGAGAGATATCCAGCCTTCCTATACAATTTTGATATGTTCTCTCTTGCGTCAAGTGTTTTTCATCTTTGTTTATTTGTGATCAGTTTGGTTTGGATTATTATGGAAATGATCATTGAATTATCTATTTGCTATCTAGCTAGCTATTAGTTATCTATTAGCTAGCTAGCTAACTTCCTATCCATCTGAGTTATTCCGGGTTGAGTGAACGCTGGCGCATGTGGCTGCCGCTGCTCACCCACAGAAAAACATATGTGAATGTAAAGTGAGTTGGAGAGTTTTGAAAGGTGCTTATAAATAAAATGTATTACTATAAAAGGGTTCTGCGAGAACATACTTGTTACGCAGGCTGATATTCTCGGGTTTGAAGACCTCCCTGTACGACGCCTTGCCGCCAACAATGACATCCAGCTTGTGCACCGACTCCACCACCGCCCTGCGGAGAGAATTGTTTTCGCAGGAGGAGCGAAATGACAAAACATTATCTTGACTGGTACTCGTAAGAGGGAGCATATAACTCAATGTCAATATGCATTGTATTGTATTCTTTGTTTCACACAAGGGTTGTCACTATATTCACCACATTACTTGTGCTTGTCTTAATCTGCTCTCCGTAATTGAGATGTGGGGTAAAAATTGATGCTTTGTCACCTGTTTTAGAGTCGTCAGTCTTTCTTTTTTTCAGTTATGACATCAACTGTGTTAGGAAAATGATGCTTGTTGCTCTTCATAATGTGAGTAATTTGGTTGATAATCACAGTAAATCTCATGAAAATTCAACTTGTCTTTGAGATTGTTTTTTTTTTTAAATCACAGTGAAATTTAAACAAAAAAGCGTTCTGGGCTGCTCGACGATTGAATAAGGCGCCAGAGTCGTAATGAAGAGAGCGAAATGTTCTCTTGGCTCGGTTTCAGAACGCTGTGCCATTAGAACGCAATCACGTCCAACGCGAGGCCTCGTTGGTACCTGTACAAGCGCTTGATGAGAAGGACTTTCGCCTCCGGTTCGCTGTCTTGTCCAGGTCCGCTCATGTCAACTTTGGAGTCGGCGTCTTTTCAGTGAAAACCGCCTGCTCGTCATGCACTTGCGTCGGAAGCCCCACGGCTGGTTGGGCTCGCCCACCGGCAGTGACAGCCGTGTTGTTAGCCGGCTAGCACGATTAGCCTCAGATGTGTCTCGTTCGCTCGTCTCGTCTCTCTGGACCCGCCAAATCTCGATGCTTTCCGGTCAGCCCTACGTCAACTCATCCGTTCCGGCCAGCGGGTGAGAGGGGTACCCCGGGATTTAAGTTTGACCCGGTCGACGAAAATGACTTGACGTGACTCGCGTGCTGAGCTTCGTTGCGTCCAATGCGACGAAGGCGGCCATTCTTCCCCAACAGGAAGAGTTCATCGTCTACTTATCGCGAGATTTGAGAGAACGCGTGAAGCGACGATGGCGGGTTGCCAAGTAGGTTTTCATTTCAATCCGCAATTAAAATGGGGACGCCACGTAGAAAGTTGCATGTCAAGCACAGTACGCGTGTTTCCTGGCTCAATATATCAACTTTGTTTGGTGATTTTCTTGTCACAATTTTGCTCCCAACATGTTCACCAAATGTACTGTAAAAGACAAACTTACGAGAGCGCTGCATAGCCGGGGTTGCCAGTTAAAAATAAATACGCCTGGCAAAACAGGCAAGTGGGCGGAAACTACTAATCAAAGTCACACTCGGTACATTTTCTAAATTTCAATTTAATTAATTTAAACAGAAGCTTATTTCTCCCACGCTAGAAACTAAAGTTAAATGTATAATGTAAACTAAACATTTGCATTTTAAGAACTATAATGATTTTTTTAAACAGGAAAATCAGTCAATGTGTATGACGGCAACAATTTTATTGGTGCTATTTTTCAAATGTTTTGATTTTTAAAATATTCTTTTGAAATGAGCAAAAACCCTCTTGTTGTTTTAGTAGAATCCACATGAAGGAGTCCACGTTACACTTTAGATGATGACATGAATATTGTACTAGGATATGAATATTGTGTGCTGCCTCTTGTTATCCAACCTCCTGGGAATTGCTTTCAGGACTCTCCCTCTCTCCCAAATGGGAACAGTTGAGCCACCATCTGGACAGACACAGCATTCGGACTCGAAAACATATGACATATGATAATCCAAATTTAAATGCTCCTGAATGGGAGAAACTTAAAGTCAATCCCCACCAATGACGTCAGCCTAATCAACACAATTGTTTGATTGGCACACAAAATTCCAGAAATTGCCCACGTCCTTGTGACTGCTGCTGCTGGTGTGAAGCTCATCGGGAGACCACCAATCAGTCAACACCATGATGGAAACACCTGTGCGGGCAACCTTGAGCATTGAAATGGAGGGCAACCAATCCCCTCAAGACATAATTTGCATTCCCATATGCAGTTAGTCTTTTTCCAACCAAGTTTCAATGTGACATTCAGACATAATATCTCTCTCTCTCTCTCTCTCTAGCTAGCTAGTTTTCTAGCTATCTAGTCATCTAGCTAGCTATTCATCTAGCTAGCTAGTTATCTATGTATCTATCTACGTATCTATGTATCTATCTACATATCTAACTACCTACCAACCTACCTATCCACCTACTTATCCACCCATCTATCTATCTATCCACCCATCTATCTATCTATGTATCTATCTATCTATCTATCTATCTATCTATCTATCTATCTATCTATCTATCTATCTATCTATCTATCTATCTATCTATCTATCTATCTATCTATCTATCTATCTATCTATCTCTCTCTCTATATCTCTCTGTATATCTATCTATCTATCTATCTATCTATCTATCTATCTATCTATCTATCTATCTATCTATCTATCTATCTATCTATCTATCTCTCTCTCTATATCTCTCTGTATATCTATCTATCTATCTATCTATCTATCTATCTATCTATCTATCTATCTATCTATCTATCTATCTATCTATCTATCTCTCTCTCTCTCTATATATATATATATCTAGCTAGCTATCTTGCTCTCTATCTATCTATCTATCTATCTATCTATCTATCTATCTATCTATCTATCTATCTATCTATCTATCTATCTATCTATCTATCTATCTATCTATCTATCTATCTATCTATCCATCTCTCTCTCTCTATATATATATATATCTAGCTAGCTAGCTATCTTGCTCTCTATCTATCTATCTATCTATCTATCTATCTATCTATCTATCTATCTATCTATCTATCTATCTATCTATCTATCTATCTATCTATCTATCTATCTATCTATCTATCTATCTATCTATCTATCCATCCACCCACCTACCTACCTACCTACCTACCTACCTACCTACCTACCTACACACACACACACACCACGTTTCGAATTTGAAAGCCCTTTTAGGGTATTCAACTGGAAAAAAATAAACATTAAAAACAAAGAGGACGCAAAGGCACACCAGCTTAAGAATTTAATAATTTATTTAATTTCTACCTCCAGATTCACCCGCCCGAAAAATATAAATTTCCGGTGCATTGAAAGAAAAATAAAAGAAAGAAGAAAAAAAAAAAACCCATGGAAAGTCATCTCCGAAAAGATTACAACATGATCATCATCAACGGCACGTGCGCCGATCCCATCAATCAACAAAACCCAAAGTATTATCGTCCATATTATTTAGATTATTGTTATTATTGTAATGACAGCAAGAAGGAAATCATCAGAACAGCCACATTCATTTACAGCACTCTTCCACAGCACTCTTCCAATAATATACACCCCAAAAAAGAAAGAAAACTCCATTCCACCCTCCCATAAAAAACAAAACAAAAAACAAGTGTTTGGATTGAGGGTAGGGTGTTTTTATATGGCTTGTCAAAAGGGAGGAAAAGGACCGGGAATGAGTAAATAAGTAAAAAGAAGATAAGAGGGAGGCACACTGAGTATCATGAAAAAAAAAATCAATAAATTAAAAATAAAACAATGTCATATAAGAATCCCAAATAATGCGTCAATCCATCAGAGTTGTCGGAATAAATATATATCTCTCAACGACAACCCACAACCAATCATATGGAAGCTGATTATGAACCAAACCAATCAAATCGCATACTCGTATTTACAATCACCCTCCGAAGAAACGCTCCGCAAACAAAAATCGCATTTTAAATATATTTTTTTTTCTTTTCTCTCTCTGCGCATTTGTGTCGGAATAACTTCAATTGGTAGAAAGAGAAGAAAAACGTCAGAGGGATCCGGAGGGAAGGCGAAGGGGAGAAAAATAACTGTACACTCTGCATCTTATTACAAACAAACATATACATGGCATATACTGTCAATATGTACACATACACACATTCATTCCGGCTCAGGAATATTTCACATTTAGGATGCTCTCACTCGCAAAAATTTCTTAATCTGAGCAGTTTATAGGATTTCACCTTATGGGGGCGGGGGGGGGGGAAATCAAAATTCCCGCCATGAAAAGCGTCCAAAGTCCATCGATGTGTAGTATAAAATAGCAATCCTTTTGTTTGTAAACAGAGAGCTCCATGGCGACGGCGTCGTGTGCAAATTTTGGGGCGTCTTTGTTGATGAGGGACACAAACGCACACACACATGCACCATTTTGTCCCCTTTGTGTGTGTGTGTGTACAGTATGTGTGCGTGTCTGCGTGTGTAAGTGCACGATGATGTGGGCAAGATTGTCTCCGTCAAATGAAAAAGAGATCAATCAATAAAGAAACTCTGGAAGATCTCAGACGACAAGTCCTTCTATTACTGTAGGAATAAATAAAAACGCTATAGAGAGAAATACAAAATGGTGGATAAAAGTGTCGGAAAAGTCATGTAAAATGGCGACCAATCCTCTGTGGATGATAATTGAAAAAGACTACGAGAGAGAGATAGCAGGCTAACTAGATAGATAGGTAGATAGGTAGGTAGGTAGCTAGCAAGATAGAGAGAGAGAGAGAGAGAGAGAGAGAGAGAGAGAGAGAGAGAGAGAGAGAGAGAGAGAGAGAGAGAGAGAGACAGAGAGAGAGAGAGAGAGAGAGAGCAAGATAGATAGATAGATAGATAGATAGATAGATAGATAGATAGATAGATAGATAGATAGATAGATAGATAGATAGATAGATAGATAGATAGATAGATAGAGAGCAAGAGAGCTAGCTAGCTAGATATACATATATAGAGAGAGATAGAGATAGATAGATAGATAGATAGATAGATAGATAGATAGATAGATAGATAGATAGATAGATAGATAGATAGATAGATAGATAGATAGATAGATAGATAGATAGATAGATAGAGAGAGAGACTGATGGATAGATAGATAGATAGATAGATAGATAGATAGATAGATAGATAGATAGATAGATAGATAGATAGATAGATAGATAGAAAGAGAGACAGAGAGAGAGAGAGAGAGAGAGAGAGAGAGAGAGAGAGAGAGAGAGAGCACACAAAGGAAATAATAATCATCATCATAATCATAATAAAAATGCTTTTAAAGTAAATCACCTTGAACCCTCCTGTTACGATCAGGCTGGGTCAATTTCACCCGCCTAAGTGTCTAAAAGGACAAAAGTCACATTTTATTTGTTGCTAGCCAAGCCTGAAACGCCCCCCACCCAAAAAAAAAAATAAAAAAATGTGAAAGCGGTCCTGATCAAAAGTCACCAAAACTCATCAAATCATCTCAAGAAGTTTCAAAATAAAATGAAACAAACACATCTTCAGTTTCACTAATTTTTGCATGCAATTAGATGGTCACGTCTGTTATAAAACACCCCCAAATCTTGAACACTACTTTCCATGAAGATACATGGACGTGTCTGTCATAACATGACACAACAAAAAGTCTCAAGGACCCATGCTCCAAATTAAACGGAGATCCCACCGGTTGTCATTCGAAACAGCCATTTTGTGGAAAAAAAACCTGCAGCTGCAAAGGACTACCAGCGCGACCATTCAGTAATAATAATAATAAATTTCATTTAGAAGCACCTTTCAAAACTCTCAAAGTCACTTTATAGTCACAGGATAAGTTTTTCTGTGGGTGAGCAGCGGCAGCCACACGCGCCAGCGTTCACTCAACCCGGAAGTAACTCAAATAGATAAAAAGCTACCTAGCTAGCCAATAGATAGCTAATAACTAGCCAGCTAGATAGCTATAGAGCTAATAGCTAGCCGGCCAGGGAGCTAGATAGCAAATAGATAGCAAATAGCTAGCTCGCAAGATAGTGTTGGGTCATTTTTTGTTTCACCCTGTCAGGTTTGTTTTGTCTTGTCATGTTTTTAACTCATGGTTTTGTTTGCTACTTTGGGCATTTTTGTTCTGATGACTTTGTTGTTTGAGATTTTCTTCCTGCTGTCTTTATTTATTACACTTTGTCAAATACACCCAGCTGCTCCCTCCTGCCTGTTGTTTTGGAGTTCACCACCACCTAGCAAAGCGTGACACTCCAGCAAAAATTAGCCCTTGTCCTCAATGGACATGATATTTGGTGGACGTGTCTACCACCAAAAACTCTTAAGGACTTGGGAGTCCACCATTTTGGTTTGAAGCAGCCATTTCGGCGACTCAATCAGAAAAGTAATTTGGTGAACCTTTCACATCGCCTCCATTTCACCTTGCAACATAACAGGAGGGTTACGAAATACAATACCCACAATGCACCTCCGACTTTCTCACCTTTGTGGCCAAATGTGCCGTCCTCCCCCAAATAAACAAACAAATAAATAAACAAAGAAGAAGAGAGTGAGGACCACATACGTGGCAGTTCCTCATATGGTCCTTTGAGGTTCCGGACCGTCCTTAGTGTACACAGACCGGGACCAGTGGCCCGCGTTCTCCCTTTGTCAACCAATGGCGTCACGGGAAAGTGCTCGGGACATTTGGCCGTGCCAGCCCGCCGCGTGGCGTTGTTGGCGAATCAGCCAGTTAGCTTCCACACTGTCCTCCATGAAGCTTTGTGAGTGGCTAAAGAAACACAGGTGGAAGGGGGTGGGTCACGTGGTCATTATATGAAGCATCCTACAATCTCAAAACTATTATGTACATGTTGTGGTATACTTTGGAGTGAAAAAACATTGGCGATTTGAGCAGCTGTGATTTAGTTTTTAGACATAGGTAAGAGAAGGGGGTCAAAATTTGTTGCGGGGGGGGGTGTGTGTGTAAACGTGGGGTTTGGGTGGTATACTTTTCAAATAAACACCAAAGACTAGTCAAGCTAGCTTAGTTTTAAATGTAGTTTCTTCTTATTATTATCTATTAATTTATACATTCATTTATCTATGCATTCATTCATTCACCAATTCATTCATTCATTCATTTATTCATTCGTTCATTTGTTCATCTATTCATTATTTCATTCATCTATTCATCTATTCATCCATCATTTCATGCATCTATTCATTCATCTATTCATTCATCTATTCATCCATCATTTCATGCATCTATTCATTCATCTATTCATCCATTCATTCATCTACGCAGCCATCCATTCATTCATCCATCTATTCATTATTTCATTCATCTATTCATTCATATATTCATCCATCATTTCATTAATTCATTCATTCATTATTTCCTTCATCTATTCACCCATCATTTCATTCATTCATTCATCTATGCAGTCAACTATTCATTCATGTACTCGTTTATTATTATTGATTCACTCATTCATTTATTCGGGAATGGCACACTCCTTAATATTTTCAATTCCTAAATAAATTCATGAATGGCAGTGAATGAGTGAACCAAAGCGCCCCCTCCAAGAATGTGAAACTACAAACAACAGCAAAAACAAGACCAACAAAAAACACAACTCGTTTTTTTGCTAAATGGACAAACAAGGCAGATTTTTTAGTTTCTTTTTGGTTGTTGTTGACACATATTGGACACACTGAATTCACAAAGACACTGGAATGGAACAAAAAGCACACCGAGGACAGTGGGACAGTCACAGACACACACACACATACATGTTTTTGTGCATGGTGGGGACTAGGTGTGTGAGGGACTTGACCTGTGGGAGTCCAATTTTTAAAAATAAACAAAATATATAAACCCACACGCACACGCACACACACACACACACACACACACACACCAATGGCACCATTTGTTGTTAAGCACCAGTTTGGGTTCTGATAATGAGAAGAGAAAATGCTTGTAAAAAGCAACCAGCCAGCTGTCAATCAAACAAACAGGGGTCATGGTCACGGGTTGGGGGGCGGGGGTTAGGGGATCATATTGGCCAAGTCCAAGGCACCGCGGACCACTCGAGGGGTGTGAGACCTCGTGCAGGGAAAGGTGTGTGTGTGTGTGTGTGTGAGTGTGTTGCTATCTTGTCCGGCAAGAGCGTAAAGTTGAAGAAAGCCCTTTGTTTTGTGTGTATTTATCATCAAGGTTATGGGAGACCAGAAGCACCCGTCATATGTGGAAATCTGCCAAGTGGGGACACACCCGACCCACCAATTTCTTTCTGTCGCTCTCTCTGTCACTCTCTATCTCTCACTCACTCTCACTTCCTATTACTCACTCTATCACTCTCAATCACTCTGTCTGTCATTCTCACTCTGTCTGTCACTCTCACTCTCTCTCACCCTGACTCTCTCTTGCTCACTCACTCACTCACTCACTCACTCACTCACTCACTCACTCACTCACTCACTCACTCTCAGTCACTCTCACTCACTCTGACTCTTTCAGTCACTCTGACTCTCTCACTCTGACTCTCTCACTCACTCTCAATCACTCTCACTCACTCTCTCTAACTGACTCTCTCACTCACTCTCACTCACTCTGTCACTCCCACACACTCTCTCTAACTCTGACTCTCTCACTCACTCTCAATCACTCTGACTCTCTCTCTCTAACTCTGACTCTCTGTCACTCGCTCACTCTCACTCGCTCACTCTCACTGTCACTCGCTCACTCACTCACTCACTCACTCACTCACTCACTCACTCACTCACTCACTCACTCACTCACTCACTCACTCACTCTCAGTCACTCTCACTCACTCTGACTCTTTCAGTCACTCTGACTCTCTCACTCTGACTCTCTCACTCACTCTCAATCACTCTCACACACTCTCTCTAACTCTGACTCTCTCACTCTGACTCTCTCACTCACTCTCAATCACTCTGACTCTCTCTCTCTAACTCTGACTCTCTGTCACTCGCTCACTCTCACTCGCTTTCGCTCACTCTCACTCGCTCACTCTCACTGTCACTCGCTCACTATCACTCGCTCACTCTCGCCCGCTCACTCACTCACTCACTCACTCACTCACTCACTCACTCACTCACTCACTCACTCACTCACTCACTCACTCACTCACTCACTCACTCACTCACTCACTCACTCACTCACTCACTCACTCTCTCTCCATCAGCCACTCTCTCTCACTCTCTCTCTCTCTCAACCACCCTGAGACCACCACCGGGGCCGTGCCAGGTGGTCCGGTCGCCATGGAGCTCTCGTTGGGGAACTAGGGAAGGAGGTTGCGAGAAGAAGAAGAAGAAGACGTGACGACAATGAGGTGTTGAGGGTCCCTTCCTCCTCCTCCTCCTCCGACTACTCCTCCTTCTTCTTCTTCACGGCTTTTCACACCGGGGTCTGCTGAACCCAAGGAGGAAAGCTGGTTCTCCTAGCCAGATAGATAGAGGATGAAGGGGTTGGAGGGGGGGGGGGGCATGGTGGGTCGAGGGGTATGGGAGGGTGGACGTATAGAAGAAGAAGAAGCCATTCAATGACAGATGAAAGGGAGGCGAGCAGGCAGAGCGCACGGGGACCAAGGACGGAGGAGCAGAAAGTCAAAAGGGGTCGCAAATAAGCAGACAGGAGGAGAGAAAGAGAGAGACAGAGGGAGATATGAAAGAGCATGAGAATGAGAGTGAGACAGAGAGAGAGAGAGAGAGAGAGAGAGAGAGAGAGAGAGAGAGAGAGAGAAAAGGATTTACAAATGCTGATGGATGGGGACCAACACCCACAGCAACACGGCATTGCTACTCGTCAAGAAAAAAATTAAAGTGTTCCTTTTGAGCCTTTCGCCCCTCCAAATTTTGTACTTTTAAATTGAATTTATTTATTTATTTACTTTACTTTAAACTAACTTGTGGTTTGGATTTCATGGTCTCTTAATAGCGCAGGTTTATTTCTGTATTTATTTCTGTATTTATGTTGTCATATTATTTGTTATTATTTTTTGTGTTGTTTTTCTTTTAACTTTATGTTACTTCCGGGTTGAGTGAATGCTGGCGTGTGTGGCTGCCGCAGCTCACCCCAAGGAAAAAGTATCCTTTGACTGTAAAGTGTCCTTGAGAGTTTTGAAAGGCGCTTAGAAATGAAATTTATTATTATTAATTATTATTATTATTATTGTTAATTTATGTATTTATGTTTTTATTTATGTATTTATTGGATTTGGATTGGATTTGCCTTTATTAGTCTCACAGTGGATAAATTTACATTTCACTTTTATGTATGTTTTATTTATGTATTTATGTATGTATGAATTCATTTATTCATGTATTTATTTATTTATTTATTTATGTACTTATTTATTTATGATTTATGTGTGTCTATCTAATTATTTTTGTGTTTATGTTTTAATAATTTATAGTGTGTCTGTTTTTCATTGATGTATTTATTTATGAATTGTACTTGTGTATTTATTTATGTACTTATTTATGTGTTTATTTATATATTTGAGTGTATTTGTATATTTATTTGTGTGTATTTATAT